>NW_005871496.1:296586-318239 GCF_000147115.1 Myotis lucifugus
CTATGTTACCACTTGAGGAAATGCAACCATTGACATTTTAGTGAACAGTAGTATACCTCCTGTCACCTGACTTAACGTTTTCCACCTCATCCTTCGCTCCATCATCATCCCAACCTCTTCCAGATGCACCCAGATTACCTACTCAACACTTCACCCTAAATTCCTTGAATATGTCTGTAGTTTTTTCCTATGTATATATCAACAAAAAAATGAAACTATAGTGCGCACACATACCATATGGAATGATTTTTCCACTTAGGAATACATAGTGTTTATCCGTCAATGTCTTTACATCATTTTCTACAGCATTACGAAAGTGTGTCATAATTTAAAACTGTCGTTGCAGGATTAGACTTTTAGGTTTCTTGGAGGGTTATTTTTTTGTTTGGGGGGATTTTTGTTTCTATTCTAAACATTGCTACAGTAAATATTCTTATGGCTACATTTTTGTTTTGACCTGGATTATTTCTCTAAGACAAACACCTAAAACTGATACATACCATTAAAGTTGTGCCTAACTAGTCCCTCCTCCCGATTCCCTACCCCTCACCTGCCCCCCACCTTGCGCAACAACACTGAGTAGTCTTTTTTTAAATAAAGCCTTTTCATTTCGGCAAATAAAAAAGAATGTCATTGTAACTGACATTTCTTTGACTGTGGGTGATATGTATATAAGATATAGCTAATATTACATATGCATATTATGTGTCTTTTCATTATTAGTAAAAAATTTCTATGAGCTTACTTGTGGCTCAAATGCCTCTTGCCCAACCTCTGGATTTTAGCAGGCTTATTATATAAGAGAAATAGCATAAAATAACAGCATTAAAAAACACACAACTATTCTTATCCCTGTCTTGGAAACTACTTCCTTAAACTTAATGTTGAGCAAGATAACATCTCCTTACTTATGCTCCAATATAAAAGAGACTGACACATACTTTAAATAATACAATCTACCTGCAATTAGCTACATATCGTTAAGAGTTTATCAATCAGATCAACCCACTTGAGATTTGCTTTTTAACTACTTTCTTAGACATCCATCCCTTTTAAAATCTAAAGTGCATTTTAATACATAGCTCTGTCATGGAGCCAAGAAATAATAAAACGGGAATATCAGCTCTCTTTAATGTGTCAGATTACTAAAACATTAATGACAAAGCATCCTATTAAAGTGATATATCTTATAAAAGTACTATCACATCCCATTAAGTTACAACTGATTCATCTCTTGTTACCTTGCCCAAACCAACCTGAAAGCCGAAGTAGTTTCTCTAACTTGTCCAACTCATTCAGATAATTCTAAGGCCAGCTCCTATCAGTGGTTCTCAACCCTCCTAACGCTGCGACCCTTCAATACAGTTCCTCATGTTGTGGTGACCCCCCAACCATAAAATTATTTTCGTTGCTACTTCATAACTGTAATTTTGCTACTGTTATGAATCGTAATGTAAATATCTGATATGCAGGATGTATTTTCATTGTTCGTGACCCACAGGCTGAGAACCGCTGTGACCTAAGTGATTACGTAGTTTTTAATGAATGCATTTCTTAAAGACTATTAATGTACTCACTGATGCCAGCATAGCTGGAGGGGAGGTAACTAGCCCAATGAGATCATTAGTCATTGACAACAGATTATAGTAGCATTAGGAAATGACAACAGATTGCTTAGCAGCAGTTTTCCAGATGCATTCATATGAAAAAACTGACAAGGAATCTTCTTCACCGAGAATCAAAGACAATCTAGTCACACCCTAGCTAGTTTGGCTCAATGGAACTGAAGGGTTCCAGGTTCGATTCCAGTCAAGGGTAGGCTCGATCCCCAGTTGGGGGTGTGCAGGAGGCAGCCGATCAATGATTCTCTCTCATCATTGATGTTTCTATCTCTCTCTTCTCCCTTCCTCTCTGAAATCAATAAAAAAAATATTTTTAAAAAAAGACAATCTGCCCTAGTCGATATGGGTCAGTGGATAGAGCGTCAGTCTGCGGACTGAAGGATCCCAGGTTCGATTCTGGCCAAGGCCACATGCCCGGGTTGTGGGCTCAATCCCCAGTACAGGGTGTGCGGGAGGCAGCCAATCAATGATTCTTTCTCATCACTGATGTTTCTATCTCTCTCTCCCTCTCCCTTCCTCTCTGAAATCAAAAGCAATATATATATATATATTTTTCAAAAAAGACAATCTATTCATAAAATAGTGCTCTTAGCAAGAGAGTACAATCTACCTTTTTGGCAAACTTCCCTCATTTATAGAAACTAGAATATGTAATCATTATTCCCTCTTCCCAAAGTTCTCCCACCTTCACAATGATGGAGAGATAGCAGGGAAACCTTCCTCTCCTCAGAGGTTCATGTTACTCAACTATACTATGTTCTACATCAATATCATAACCCATTTCCAGGTCACCTTTCAAAGTTCTGAGAATACCGTGGTTGATCTACATCAATGTCATAACCCATTTCCAGGTCACCTCTCAATGTCTGGAGAATACCGTGATGTCTGGCTCTGTCTTCATCCTAGTTACAACCATCATTCTAAGCACCTTCCCATAACCATGACCTTACTGCACGGACGTTCAGCACACTCCACTGTGTATCCCAGGCACCCACTTCTGCATTAGTCACCATCCATAACCACTCCAGTCCTAAAACCCTAATGTCCAATATCTGCATTAAGTTGGACAGATCTTTCCAATTTCCAACAAAAACAACACCTCTCCTGCAAAATTATGAAAAACAACGAACAAGCATTCAAACAACATTCAAAATAATGTTAATTCTATACTGCAACCTCATTAGGACCTTCAATAGCTTAACCCTTCACCTTGCCTTCCTCACAACGCTCTTTATCTCTCCATAGTTCATCTCTTCAGGCTGCTATGAGTAGTCCTTAATCACAGTGCTACCTCCTCACCTAACACTCCTCAAGCCTCTGGAATTTGCTTTCTATCCCTACTACTCCACTTAGTGAAACTCTTCTCACTAAAATCACTGACTGACCCACTCATACCAAATTCAGTCAGTAGTTCTCAATCTATTTTTTTTAATCCTCATCCAAAGTTATTTTTCTTATTTTTGTTCTTTATTGATTAAGGTATTACATATGTGTCCTTATCCTCCCCACCCCCACCCCCACTCATGCCCTCACCCCTGGTGTCTCTGTCCATTGGTTAGGCTTATATGCATGCATACAAGTCCTTTGGTTGATATCTCCCCCAAAGATATTTTTTCCACTGATTTTCAGACAGAGTGAAAGGGAGGGAGGAGGGGGAGAGAGAGAGAGAGAGAGAAACATCAATGTGAAAGAGACATCAATAGGTTGTCTCCCACACACACCCTGACACGGGCTGGGGATGAAGTCTGCAACCAAGGCACAATGCTCTAACCACTGAGAAAACCAGCCAGGGCGGTTCTCAGTCTATCTTAATAACTTTCCAGCAGAGTCTGACAGAACTAACCACTCTCTTCTTTAAACTCTCCCTTTTGCTTCCCCAAAACCCCTCCCCCATGTATCTGGCATCTCCTTCATCATGGGCTCTATTCCTCCTCCTCTCCCAAACCTCCACACAGCAGCCAGAGGGATTTTTTCTAAAGGTCTAATTTGATCACTACACTCTTCAATTTAAAAGTTGATTTGCTCTTAAGCAAACTCCTTCACATGGCTTATAAGGTAACTGTTTAACACCCCCCCTCATTTCTCTCAACCCTTTTCCTTGCCCTCCACAATCCTGCAATATAGTTCCCTAAACCAGAATTTTTCTCTCACCTTCTCTGTTTTCAGATACGATTTCAAGTGAAACACTCATTTTTCCAACACCCCAAAACCCACCTCTAACCTACATCCTGCACAACTTTACTCACTTGACTTCTACTTACACTCTCCTAAGAAAGCTTCCTGCCCCTAAGCCTGGGTTAAGGTCGATATGCTATCAAAACTGACATTACAGCTCTTGACAACTGTAACTGCCTGTTATTTGTCAAATCTCCCACTAAACTGTGAGCTCCCTGAAGGCAGTAACTGTAGCTTGTTCACCTGGTTAATCCAATGTGTAACTAACTCTGTGTTTGACATATAACAGGAACTTAATAAATATTTCTCAAACAATGAATGAATGAAATGCACCCTTTTTCTGTACCCCTAGAACTATTTCCTAATTCGTCATTATTTCTTGCTTAAATTATTACAACAGTCTCTGAATAATGAATGTAATTAATAACTGTCTCCCTACCTTCAATCCACCCTCTACATTGCCATATGAATATATAGGAGCAAACTTAATTCTCTCTGTCCCTTTCTTAAAAGAAATTACAAGTTTCCCAGTAATGTACAAAAAAAAAAAAAAATCCAGACTTCTTAGCATAAAATCCAAAGCTTCGTCACTGTCTGGTCTCTACTAACCTCCCTTCTCACCTGTCACTTCCCCAGTTACTGCACTTCGGCCTTATGACACCATTTACAGCTTCCTGAGCTCACCACACTTTTCTAATCCTTAACTTGCAAATATTTCTAATCTTAACTTGCAAATATTGCGATAAAGTATTAGTCTCCCAAGGCAGGCGGGGGGAGATAGCATCCATCCTAGATCATTTTCCCAAATAGAAGCAGAGTCTAGAGTCTAGACCAGCCGTGGGCAAACTACGGCCCGCGGGCCGGATCCGGCCCGTTTGAAATGAATAAAACTAAAAAAAAAAAGACCGTACCCTTTTGTGTAATGATGTTTACTTTGAATTTATATTAGTTCACACAAACACTCCATCCATGCTTTTGTTCCGGCCCTCCGGTCCAGTTTAAGAACCCATTGTGGCCCTCGAGTCAAAAAGTTTGCCCACCCCTGGTCTAGACACTCTGACTGGGGTCCACCCGGGCAATAACTTCTCCTTCTTCACAATACACGTGCATCTTAGTCCACTGCTAAGGAAAAAATACCACATTCTGGAAGAAGAAGAAAAAGAACATTTCACGACATGGCTTCACAATAAATACACTTTAACCTAAAAGAGTATCAAGCATATTCTCAATATAATAATTCTTGTGACTAGCAATTCTTTAACAGGAAACATATAGGAGGAAGGCTTTTCATCTGACAATATCTACCAGGTGAGTAATGCAAGTATCAAAAATCACAACCAGAAAGTAACAGTGACTGTCACCAAAAAATCTGTCTCCCTAAGTGAACGCTACTCTGAAATGAGGTGGAAATTGTGTTTTCCTGTTCTAAACCCACCGTGCTCACATTCCTTACGGTAGCCAGCACTGGGAAAGAACGGATTTGCCAGCATGAAAAGCAGGCAGTGTTCTGCCTTAAGTACAAATGACTTGTCAAGTAAATGCTGCCTTTGTAGTAGTTTCTAGAGCAATAACCACCAAAGGGGAAAACCCCCGTTAGTCTGCCTACCATATTAACATCTCCTTGCCTATGATATTGATTTCTGCTACACTGAGTCTCCTATAATGATGAGAAATTCATTGACTTTATCAGTTCTACACTATTCAGAATCTGACAGGATTTATATAGAATTAATCCGCTGCATGTGCCAATGTTCATTCATTTCTGTTCAATTAGTCCTTAATGAATAACAACATTAAAAAAAAAAGGCTTGACTCAGACAGATCTGTTTTGGAATTCAAGTTCCATGACTTACCAGCTTTGCACTTTGTAAAATTTCTTAATCTCTAAGCACATCTTCCAATGTAAAATGGGAATAACATAAGTCCTACTTTATAGGGTGGTTCTCGGGATTAAATAAAATAATATATTCAACCAAATGCCAGGTACATAGTAATACCCTGTAAACAAATGCTGTCCTTACTGTTATTCTAATTTTGCTGCTGTAGCTATTATTCTATTGGCTTTAGGCAGAGTCAATATTACAGAGGATTATAAACTCCACATACAAAAAATAAACAACTCAAAATGAGAATTTGAAGGAGCAGCAACCTACTTATTCATAAACAAATATATAAATGAGGAATACACATTGGTTCCCTTTTCAGAAACAAAGCATTGCTAAAAACAAACTTTAGCAAAAAATGCTCAAAATGATAAACCCTGATTATCGGTGTGCTAGTGCCTTCATCTGGGCATCTAACCTATCTAATAAAGAAGGAATATGCTAATTGACCCTCATGCTATCGCAAAGATGGTGGTGCCCACATAGGAGGGAATATGCTAATTGACTGCCCCACCCTCAAAGATGGCGGCATCCACAGCCAATAAGGAGGGAATATGCTAATTGACTGCCCCACCCTCAAAAATGGCAGCACCCACAGCCAATAGGAGGGAATATGCTAATTGACTGCCCCACCCTCAAAGATGGCGGCATCCACAGCCAATAAGGATGGAATATGCTAACTGACTGCCCCATCCTCAAAGATGGCAGTGCCGACAGCCACAAGATGGCCGGCACTCAGTCCCCTCAGCCCCACCGGAGCGGCAGGCACACAGCAAGGCCGGGCCCACCTGGGCCTGGCTGCTCCGCCTGCCTGCCTCTGGAGTCCCCAGTCCCTTCAGCCCCCCAGCCGCCCAGGACCGGGCTGAGGCTCAGGTAACCAGGGCCGGCCGAGGCTTGCGCTGCTGGCAGTGGCAGCAGCAGAGGTGTGATGGGGCGTCACCTTCCCCTGATCGCCAGGTCAATAGAGTACTACTCTATTGTCAGGCAGGCTATTGGCCCAATTTTAGTTTTAAGAATCAAGTTCAAAAGAGGATTTTCCTTATTAAAACAAAAAAACCTACACACTATTATATACATCCACATTTTCTGTCTTACTTTCCTCTGTTCTATTTGACTTTCTTTCATTGATGTGTTCCCTGGCCAGCAAATACAATGGCTGGTAGGACAATGCAATAAAAAAGATCATTGAGACTAACAGGCACTCAACTTTTTCATCACTAATGACACTTTTTATTATTTAACACCATCACACTACCCTTATTAGTCACTCTTTGAAGTCTGAAGTCCATGTTTTTAAAAACTGTCTACTAAGCTAACATTACCAATAAACAAAGTTTACTTTAAAAAACTAAACACTTTTACTATAGATCAGAGCTTCTTTTTGTTCAAGTCAGTTCTTACCCAGAAAGGACATACAACTCCAGTTAAAAACAAAGATTCTTGATATTTTGGTTAACCTGACTAAAAATGCATAATTTTTTTCAGTTTTAAAAGAAAAAGTATCTTCTGTTGCAATTTACCCATAACCTTGTCAATTTAAGGAATCAACATCAGGAACCACTAACTTAGGCCAACCCCTTTATTTTACAGGTTAGTCAAAACATAGATTAGACCCTGAAATGGAAATAAGTTTGCCTAAAGTCACAAAGGTAATGTCACAGCCAGGCCTCTATAATGAAATGTAAGTCTCTAAATTCTCAGTCCGATGTTCTGTTTGTTACATGATGCTGACTGAGAAGAGCCAAATTGAATTCAGATTACTCTGTGGCAGGGACCATGTCTTACATCTCTTTGAATCTTCTACTGACACTTCTACAACATAGCTAGAGTGACAATAATTACTTATTCACTAATTATATTTAATCAACTAAAAGTAATCAATAAAACTTTGAGTATCAGAGCTTCTCTTCCTGACTTCATGTTTGAAAAAGATACAGAAAGCTCTACTAATACAGGAAAATACTATTAAATTTAATTATATTAAAATTTAAATGGTCTATTGAAACGGAAACCCACAAAGAGGAAAAAAGATATCTATAAGTACAAACCAAAAAGAGATTCATATCCAAAATTTAAAGAACTACCACAAGTCAGTAAGAAAAAAGATAACTGCAGATTCTAAACTGGCGGTGGAGTAAGTGGATATTACATGGACACACTCCCAGGACCAAACTGGAATTATAACTACAATACAGAAAAACCATCCCGAATAATCAACTAAAGACTAGCTAGAGAGAACCCTGATAACCAAGGATGGAAAGTGGAGACTTGTAAGAAGTTCTAAGGTGCAAAAGGGCTGGCTGGGCTCCCACAGACAGCACCTGAAGGTCTGGAGAGATATCTCAGTTGTGGGGGGTTCCCACAGAAAACTCTTGGGTCTAAACCCAAGCTGGGCTCCCCAGCCCAGAGCACCAGAACTGAGAAAGTAGCCCACATAACATCTGGCTGTGAAAAGCAGCAGGGATGCTTTCTGCCAACAAGAGACAGCAGGACATGCAGGCACACTCTAAAAGTGCCAAATCACAAAATATTGTGTGCAGCCATTCACCTTGGGCTCTGGCAGAGGGAGGACAGAGTAGACTGGAGCTATGTGAGCAGAAGCCAGGGTTGGGGGCTCTGGGGTTAGACCTCAGAAGGCAGACACCCGGTTTCCTGTGCTGAGTCATATCCTTGTGCTATGGAGGACATCTTTCTCTGGTGGACCTTTGTTATCCAGGTGATTTTTGCCTGGGGAGAAGGCAGTTGTCCCACCCTATTGGAAAATCCCTTGCCCCACTGTGTAGGGTTTCTGAGACCCATTAAGAGACTGAGAATAACAATCAACCTGCAGGCAGAAGCAACTGCCCCACCTGTGGTCGATAGTTTGAAGCAAATCAAGACTGAATACAATCAGACTGGAGGCAAAGACATGTCTCTGGAGGCCTTGAGTCTTTGCCTAATCTAATTTGGGGTAGGAAAAGCAGACGTTTGTGCATATCTCGGTACTTTCCAAAACCACCCAGCCCTAGCAGAGGGAGTCACAAGCTGTGGATAGCTCCAAACAGTTCATAAGCAGGGCCAGTCAAAAACTGTGTGTGATATCCTAAACTAGAGATTGGGAGGCATAGAAGATCTACCTAATACACAGTCACAAATCCAAACAGGCAGCCAAATGGGGGGACGGGGGGGGGGGAGGGGGAGAGGCAGGGGGAACAAGCTCCAGATGAAAGAAGAAGAGAATTCTCCAGAAGAAGAGCTAAATGAAGTGGAGATAGAATATTTGACAGGCATAGAGTTCAAAATAACCATGGCAAAGATGCTCAACAGCATGAGAAAAGATATAGTAACTATGAAGAATTACATAGCACTAATAAAGAACACAGTGGAAGAATTACACAGCAGATTAGAGGAAGCCCAAGGATTGGATCAGTGAATTAGAAGACAGGGTAGAAAAAAAATCACTCAATCAGAGAACCAAAAAGAAAAAACAATTGAAAAACAGGACAACTTAAGGGAGCTGTGGGACAACATGAATAGGAGTGCCAGAAGGAGAAGAAAGTGAGCAAGGAATAGAGAACATGTTTGAAGAAATAATGACAGAAAAAGTCCCTAACCTGGTGAAGGAAAAAGTCACACAAGTTCAGAGGCACAGAGTCCTAAGCAAGAAGAACACAAATAAGCCCACACTCAAACACATCATAATTAAAATGCCAAAAATTAAAGACAGAAAATCTTAAAAGCAGCAAGAGAAAAGCAATTTGTTACATACTAAGGAACTCCCATAAGGATATCAGCTGATTTCCCATCAGAAATTCTATAAGCCATAAGGGAATGACATGAAGTATTCAAGGTAATGAAAAGCAAAGATCTGAAACCAAGATTACTATATCCAGCAAGGCTATCATTCAAAATAAATGGTGAAATTAAGAGCTTCCCAGACAAATATAGGCTACAGGAGTTTGTCACTACCAACACTGGAAAAAAATGCTAAAGGGACTGCTTTAGTGAGAAGAAGAAAGAAACAAATGGAACTACATCTAAATAAAAAGCTTCTGCACAGCCCTGACTGGCTTGGCTCAGTGGATAAAGCATCAGCCTGCGGATTGAAGGGTCCCAGGTTCGATGCCTGGGTTGGGGGCTTGATCCCCAGTGGGGGGCATGCAGGAGGCAGCCAATCAATGATTCTCTTTCATCATTGATGTTTCTATCTCTCTCTTCTTCTCCTTTCCTCTCTGAAATCAATAAAGAAATATATATTTAAAAAAAGCTTCTGCACAGCAAAAGAAACCATCAACAAAATAAAAATGGAACCCACTATATGGGAGAACATATCTGGCAATGATATATCTGATAAAGAGTTAATATCCAAAATATATAAGAACTCATACAATTTAACAAAAGGAAGACAAATAATCCATTTAAAAATTGGCAAAGGACCTAAAGAGACACTTCTCCAAAGCAGACATACAGATGACCAAGAGACATATGAAAAAATGCTCAGAGTCACTAATCATCAGAGATATGCTAATTAAAACAACAATGAGGTATCACCTCACACCTGTCAGACTGGCTACCACCAAATAATCAACAAATGACAAGTGCTGCGGAGGATGTGGAGAAAAGGGAACCCTAGTGCACTGCTGGTAGGAATGCAGACTGGTGCAGCCACTGTGGAAAACATTATGGAGTTTCCTCAAAAAATTAAATATGAAACAGCATTTGACCCAGTGATCCCACTCCTAGGAATATATCCTAAGAAATCTGAAACACCAATCAGAAAGAATGTATGCACTTCTATGTTCATAGCAGCAGAATTTACAATAGCTAAGATCTGGAAACAGTCAAGTGCCTATCAGTAGATGAGTGGATAAAAAAACTGTGGTACATTTATACCATGGAATACTATGCAGCAGTAAAAAAGAAGAATCTCTTACCCTTTGAGACAGCATGGATGGACCTGGAGAATATTATGCTAAATTGCTAATGAAATAAGCCAGTCAGAGAAAGACAAGTATCACATGATCTCATTCATATGTGGAATCTAATAAACAAAATAAACTTGAAGAAAATAGATCCAGAGATATAGAAGCACAGAACAGACTGCAGAATCTCAGAGGGAAGCCTGGGAGGGTGGGTGGATAGGAAGAGAGATCACCCAAAGAATCCAGAATACCAACAATAGCAAATGCTAGCAAGGATGTGGAACAAGAGAAACTCATTCACTGCTGGTGGGAATGCAACAACCACCTTGGAAGACAGTTTGGCTCTTTCTTACAGAACTGAACATACTCTTACCATACAATCTAGTAATCAATCATATCCTTGGTATTTACTCAAATTACTTGAAAACTTAGGTCCACACAAAAACCTACACGTCGATGTTTAGATCAGCTTTATTCATAATTGCTAAAACTTGGACACAAGCAAGACGTCTGTCACTGGGTGAATGGCTAAATAAACTGTAGTATATCCAGACAATAGAGTATTATTGAGTTATAAAAAGAATTTACAATAGCTAAGATTTGGAAACCGCCTAAATGCCCATCAGCAGATGAGTGGATTAGAAAACTGTGGTATATCTACACAATGGAATACTACGCCGCTATAAAAAAGAAGGAATTCTTACCATTTGCAACAGCATGGATGGAACTGGAGAGCATTATGCTAAGTGAAATAAGCCAGTCAGAGAAAGAAAAATACCACATGATCTCACTCATTTATGGATAATAAAGAACATTATAACCTGATGAACAAAAATAGATACAGAGGCAGAGAAGCATCAAACAGACTGTCAAACTACAGTGGGAAGGCTGGGGAGGGTTGGGGAAGGGGGCATAAGAGGTCAACCAAAGGACTTGTATGTATGCATATAAGCATAGCCAATGGACGTAAAACACTGAGGAGGGGAGGGGAGGGCATGTGCCGGGGGTAGGGGAGGCCAGGGGAAGGTCAATGGGGAGAAAAAGAAGACATATGTACTACTACTTGTAATACTTTAAACAATAAAATTAAATTTAAAAAAGAAAAAGAAATGAGCACCCTGGCCAGTGTGGCTCAGTTGGTCGGAGCATCGTCCCATGCAGGAAAAGGTCGCAGGTTTAATTATCAGTCAGGACACATGCCTAGGTTGCGGGGTTTGACCCTCGGTTTGGTTGGGGCTTGTCCAGGAGGCAGCCAATTGATGTTTCTCTCTCACATATTTCTCTCTCTTCTTCCCTCTCCCCACCCCCTTTCTCTTCCCCTTTTCTGAAAATCAATGAGCATGCCCTCAGGTGAGGATAAAAAAAGAAATGAGCTATGAAGCCATGAAGAGGCACAGAGGAACCTTAAATGCATATTGCTAAGTGAAAAAAAGACGACCTGAATTGCCTATGATTCCAACTATATGACATTCTGGAAAAGGGAAAACTATGAAAACAGTAAAATAATCAGTGTCTTCAAACAGTGTCTTGTAACACTAATCTGATGCTAGGGGTTGGAGGATAGAAGCAATGAATAGGCAGATCTCTACTGATCTGCAACTATACTACTAACAGAACCTAGCAGAATAGAAGGCTGAATTGTTTCTTCCTTAAAATGAAATACAAATTAATCTTTCCAAAATGTACATAAATAACATTGATAATAAACACTATGTTCAATATTAGAAAACGAGGTATTTAAAAAACAACCACACTGTTATCTAACATCAGGGCCACAAAACAAAGTCATTTTCTATCCCTGTATTTTCCTGAATGAAAGAAGAGGATATAAAAGATTTACTGATAATACTGAGCCAAAAAGAGCTACACTATTTCTACTTGAAAGGGAAGGACAGTTCAAAGTGGTACCCTCCTCAAGGAAAAGCCCCACCTCAACCACATCAATTGCTACTAGCTAACACAAAAACAAATACGCAGAAAGAAACAACCGCCGCCCAAACCAGAGGTTTGACTGCATGAGCCAAAAGAAACTATACATTAATTTGTTCAGAAAAATGAAGTGCAACAGCCAACTCAGCCAGTTCCCACAAAGTACACACCCGTAAGAAGAACCTGAGTCACCAAAATCATTCAGACAATTTCTAAACGAGAGCAAGCACACTGCACATGCAGTGAAAAGTAAACATTACACCTCCAGAACTACTTCACACACACACACACACACACACACACACACACACACACACACAAGTGAGACGCTGGACTGGGAAGGAATGGTGCTTACTCAAGGTCAACCTCTTAGTACAAATTTGTTCAATCTCTTTGGTAAGAGCACATGGACAGAACCCCACTCTTTACACAGAATTTACCAAACATTAACCAATGCCCATAGCAGCCTCATGAGGTAAATGATGTTTTACAGATGGGGATGTATCCAGGTGACTTGGTCCCTGGGCAACCATTGTTCTCTCTGCCTTTTACCTGATGTTTAAGACCACTCAAAAAAGACTGCCTAATGCGTTTAACACTTTCATATAGAAAGTGGCTCTCAATGCCACACATAAGAGACTATGTTTTAAGATGTGAAGTCTAGCCCTGGCTAGTTTCACTCAGTGGTTAGAGCTATCGGCCTGTGGACCAAAGGGTCCCATGTTCAATTCTGAGTCAAGGGCATGTACCTCGCTTGCAAGTTCCCAGGCCCCTGCATGCAGGAAGCAACCAATCAATATGTCTCATATCACGTCAATGTTTCTCTCTCTCTCCCCCACCTCCTCCTTCCCTTCCACTCTCTATAGAAAGCAATGGAAAAAGTATTCTCAAGTGAGGATTTAAAAAAAAAAAGAAAAAAAGATGTAAAGTCTATACCAAAGGTAGGGCTGCTTTGCTTACCACTATTTTTGTCAATTACAATAAAAATTCCATTAATTAGTTAAGGAAGCAGCCCTTGAGTACTTTTTGCCTATATCTACAGGCCTGTCTACAAAAAAAGTATTTGTTTTATTTTACTTTTTATTATTTATTCAATCAGTTGCTACAGAAACAAAAGTCCAAGGTGAAGTCCCACATATTACCATAAGACAAAAATCCCAGCTGAAAAACGTTGGTCTTTTTTCCTTCAGCCTTTTTCCAACTTCCACTAATTAATTCCTAAGGAGTCAAACAACCACAGAGCTTTCCCAGTGTCCACTAAGCAGTAAGGAGAGAGTCTCAGAATAGTATGGACCCTTCGCATCTGCCTATGAGCATGCAAACCATATTCATCAACTGGAGTTGCCTAGCTGATGTGCTACAGGTGACAAAACACAGACCATCCCTGTGTCAAAGGCATAGATAACCCACAGATATCTCCTCTGATGCAGGTTAAGAGAAAATAAATGAATTGAAATTTCATTGATAACCACACTGTCCAAATTAATCTCTCATAATTGTCAATGAGATGCTTATCAGATTGCGGAGGGCAAATGAGGAATGCAAAGTGGTATAAATGTAAATAAATATATGTTACAAATGAAAATTGGCACTTTCATCTGCAAGGAGCTAGAAGAATTTTTTTATTAGGGTTAGAGTTTGGCTTAGGATTAGGGTAAGGGCTAAGTTAGGTTTATTTTTAGGGTTAGGGTTAGAATTAGGGATAGGGTTAGAGTTAGATTTAAGTTTATTATTTGGGTTTTAATTAGGTTTAGGGATAGGGTTAGAGTTAGGGAAAGGGGTAGGTTTAGGCCAGTGATGGTGAACCTTTTGAGCTTGGCGTGTCAACATTTTCAAAAACCCTAACTTAACTCTGGTGCCATGTCACATAAAGAAATTTTTTGATATTTGCAACCATAGTAAAACAAAGATTTATATTTTTTATATTTATTTTATATATTTAAATGCCATTTAACAAAGAAAAATCAACCAAAAAAATGAGTTCGCATGTCATCTCTGACACGTGTCATAGGTTCGCCATCACTGGTTTAGGCCAAGATTTTTTCTTTTTATCATTATTAAATTTAATGGGGTGACATCCTATATAATAAACGCCCAGCGACCAAACAGCAGAACAACTAGAACGACCGGTCAACCAGTCACTATGACATGCACTGACCACCTGGGGGCAGACGCTCAATACAGGAGCTATGCCCTGGTGGTCAGTGCACTCCCAGAATAGGAGCAACTGCTTGGCTAACCAGGATGAGTGGCTGCTGCTGCAGCGGGCCGATCCCTGAAGGGCACGCTCCCCCCATCAGTGCACAAATCCCGTGCACTGGGCCTCTAGTTGGTTAATAAAATCAGATACATTTAAAGTGTTCAACTCTGTAATATATCATCTGTATATTGCACTTTGTATTTACCACACCACTCAAAGTCACATCTCTGTTAGAAAAGCTAGAAGAGCCCAGCTGCTGTGGCTCAGATGGTTGAGAATCATCCCATGCACCAAAACGTCACCAGGTTGATTCTCAGGGCACTTGCTTAGGGTGCAGGATCAATCCCCAGCAGGGGCTGTGCAGGATGTAGCCAATCAATGTTAATCTCTCTCCTTCTCCCTTCCTCTCTCCAAAAATTAATAAAAACATGTTTTAAAAAAGAAAGAGAAAAGCTAGAACAATATTTTAGTCAAAAAGCCTGGCCTATTTTGTTCAGAAATAAATACAAAAAAAGAATATATAAGTGAATCTCTGTTTCAAAGGTAAATAAAAACACTGGAAGAAAACAAGGAGCTCCTTCTTGATAGAAATGCCGGAATGTAGAAAACACAAGGACACCCAAGATAACTAGCATAGGCTCCAGTGCATGCGCACTTTATAAATAACTCCAGTGCACCTCCAACGTCACTCATTCTTACTAGCAGCTTCAAAAAATGCATTACCAACACTGGCCACATACACATGCTCATTTCTGACATTTTGCTTCTTTTCCCTAAAGACTGCTGAGTAAGCCACTTTAGCATGAAAAAATAGACTGTTTTCAAAGATTAAATAGGGCTTCAACATTGTCTTGTAACACTGAACTGATGTTAAGGTTGCAATATTTTTCAGACTCCTAGGCTGAAACATGGCCTCAGAAAATCATCTAATGTGGTTCTTTTCACACTTTTTAAATAAGTTATGAAATCCTGCCTCCTTAAAAAAAAAAAAGTTTGTATCAGATGCCTATCCACCTTCTTTCAGTCCCATCACACTAAAAGGATACAAAGTCATCCATGGATAACAACAAATGTTGCCGAAACCGGTTTGGCTCAGTGGATAGAGCGTCGGCCTGCAGACTGAAGGGTCCCAGGTTCGATTCCGGTCAAGGGCATGTACCTGGGTTGCGGGCACATCCCCCGTAGGAGATGTGCAGGAGGCAGCTGATCGATGGTTCTCTCTCATCGATGTTTCTAACTCTCTATCTCTCTCCCTTCCTCTCTGTAAAAAATCAATAAAATATATTTAAAAAAAAAACAAAAAACAACAAATGCAAAAAATGGATCCATAAATCATTTGGAAATGTGTAACATCACCTCAAATCCTATGTCCAACTCTGGTGCCCAATCTAAATAGCTTTCCCCATATATCTATCCTTATTCACAAGCAGTTCTAGGGGCTAGTCTACTGAATTCTAGGACTATGGGTAAATGTAACTTGAAAATCACTTATGTGGTCCACCCCCTCATTTTCCAATTACAAGTAAAATAAGAGGCAGTATAGTGTAACTGAAAAGGAAACAGTACGATAAAAGTCAATCAAGCTTCTAGCCCTTGTCAGGTACACGACCTTGAGCAAAGCTCTTAAAACTCTTTGAGATTTAGTTTCTTCATCATAAAATGGGAATTTTATCATATCTATGTCCAGTATCCTAAATAATAAAAGCCTAATATGCTAAGTGTCCAATTGTCCGTTCAACCAACCAAAGCGTAATATGCTAGTGATATGCTAAGTCCACTCAACCACTCACTATGACGTGCACTGACCACCAGGGGGCAGACAGTCGACCAGTTGCTATGACGTGCACTGACCACCAGGGGGCAGACGCTCTGACTGGTAGGTTAGCTTGCTGCTGAGGTCCGGCTGATCGGGACTGACCAAGACGGGCTGGACACACCCTGGTGCCTTCCTGCTGGTCAACCTCCCTCATCCCTCCCTGATCCGATTGTGCACCGGGGAGGGGGGGGGGGGTCCCTTGGCCTAGCCCGCACCCTCTTGCAATCCGGGACCCCTTGGGGGATGTCAGAGAGCTGGTTTCGGCCCAATCCCACAGGCCAGGCTGAGGGACCCCAGTGGTGCACGAATTCGTGCAACAGGCCTCTGGTACTTTCTATAAAAGTCCTCTGTAAATGGCAGAGCACTGCACAAATTAATTTGTATTATTTTTATTGTTAGGTTATTAGACAGATGACATGGTGAGTTAAGTGCAGCTAGAGCTGGAACACTGGTCTCCTGACTGCCTGCCCAAGGCTTTTTCTACTACTTCACACAACACTTGTGCTCATTGCTAAGCAATTGTCATCAACTTCTCAAACTTAGGTCTTACAATATCCATTTTTATCAGGAAAACAAAATGGTGCCATGCATAAAACAAAATCCTTAAAATTACATAAATAAATATAAACACAAGGAATTTACAGTTTGTGCAAGCCAAAAGGGGTGCTATAAATAAACAATATACTTGCATTTTAAAAGATGATATATTGTGAATGCTCATTAAGGAATTAATGAAACAATATTTTTAAATCCTCACCCGAGGATACGTTTATTGATTTTATAGAGTGAAGAAGAGAAAGAAAAAGGAGAGGGAGAGGGAAGAATAGGGAGAGGGGCAGAGTGAGAGAGAAACATCAATGTAAGAAACATAGATAGGTTGCCTCCTGTACACTTGCTGACTGGGGATCAAAACCCCAACCTAGGTATATGCCCTGACTGAGAATTAAACCTGAACTGCTGGAACGGACATCATCCAGAACCACAGGAAGGCTGGCTGAGTGGAAATTCTACAACTAGAAGGAAAGAAAAAAGCATACCGAGACTCAGAGGAGGCGCAGTGCGGAAGTAAAATACCAAGGTGCGGAGGTGCATGCGGAGCGGGCTGGCGGCTGAGGGCGCGGTTGTCATTTTCAATCGGGAGGGAGTCTCAGGATCTGAGCTCCAGTTCCGGGCAAGTCTCTAGGGACCCAGACTCATTCGGGAGAAGCGGGACTGACTGGCATCGGTCGGAACTCGAGGGCAGCTTTCTCTCCGAGGGCTTGCAGCGATTACCGGGACATTGAGAAGCAAAGCCTCTGAAGGCAGGACTGAGAGCAGCCATAACTGCTAGCCCTGCCCTGTTGATCCCGTGGGACCCGCCCCGTCCCACCCAAGCCCTGCAGGGAGGCTTTTGCTGGATAGCCTCAGGCAAAGGCTAGATTAGCACCTCCCTAGAGATCCAGGAGCCAGTGTACCCAGAGGTCAGAGTGGGACGATCCAGTTTGCAGCTCCATGGAAACATAAAGGACACACTCAGGGGGCAGACTCAGTGAGCACCAAAGCCCCACGGAAGCAAGTCTTGCCCCATAAGGGTGTCTGCAGCACAGAAGTTCTCCCACTGCAGACACAGCTGATTCTCACAGCCAACTGGCCTGGAGGTCAATTCCTCCCAGTGATACCTACAACAATCAAGGCTTAACAACAACAAGACTGTGCACACAGCCCACAAAGGGGTGCACCAAGAGTGTCCTCCTCAGGTAATTGGGAAGGCTGAACCACTGGGCCCTAGAGGACACTTAGCACAGAAAACCACTTTATTAACACAGGGAAGCATAAAAAATGCGGAGACAAAGAAACAGGACACAAATGACAGAAATGGAGGAAAGTAAACTACTGGATATAGAGTTCAAAACCACGGTTATAAGGTTTTTCAAGAATTTTCTAGAAACTGCTGATAAACTTAATGAGATGTACAAGAAATCTAATGAGACCCTCGATGTTGTGATAAAGGACCAACTGGAAATTAAGCATACACTGACTGAAATAAAGAATATTATAGACTCCCAACAGCAGACTAGAAGGTTGCAAGAATCAAGTCAAAGATTTGAAATATGAAGAAGCAAAAAACACCCAACCGGAAAAGCAAAATGAAAAAAGAATCCAAAAATACGAAGATAGTGTAAGGAGCCTCTGGGACAGCTTCAAGCGTACCAACATCCGAATTACAGGGGTGCCAGAAGAAGAGAAAGAGCAAGATATTGAAAACCTATTTGAAGAAATAATGACAGAAAATTTCCCCCACCTGGTGAAAGAAATAGACTTACAAGTCCAGGAAGCACAGAGAACCCCAAACAAAAGGAATCCAAAGAGGACCACACCAAGACACATCATAATTAAAATGCCAAGAGCAAAAGACAAAGAGAGAATCTTAAAAGCAGCAAGAGAAAGAAACTCAGTTACCTACAAGGGAGTACCCATACGACTGTCAGCTGATTTCTCAACAGAAACTTTGCAGGCCAGAAGGGAGTGGCAAGAAATATTCAAAGTGATGAATACCAAGAACCTACAACCAAGATTACTTTATCCAGCAAAGCTATCATTCAGAAGTGAAGGTCAGATAAAGAGCTTCACAGATAAGAAAAAGCTAAAGGAGTTCATCACCACCAAACCAGTATTATATGAAATGCTGAAAGGTATCCTTTAAGAAGAGGAAGAAGAAGAAAAAGGTAAAGATACAAATTATGAACAACAAATACACATCTATCAACAAGTGAATCTGAAAATCAAGTGAATAATCTGATGAAAAGAATGAACTGGTGATTATAATAGAATCAGGGGCATAGAAAGGGAGTGAACTTGCTATTCTTGGGGGGGAAAGGGGTGAGGGGGATGCGGGAAGAGACTGGACAAAAATTGTGCACCTATGGATGAGGACAGTGGGTGGGGAGTGAGGGAGGAGGGTGGGGTGGGAACTGGGTGGAGGGGAGTTATGGGGGGGAAAGAGGAACCAATGTAATAATCTGAACAATAAAGATTTAATTAATTAAAAAAAAAATAAACCTGAACTGCAACCTTTTTGGTGTACAGAACGATAACCATTGTACCACCCGGCTGGAGCACTAATGAAACAATTTTGACCATTCTGAGTTGTTGTGTGCTGTAAATGTGCTGAAAACAGGAAAGCCTACAAGGTGGATGAATAATAACTCGAGGGCATACACACTAATCAGAACACAGTGATTTTCAAAAATTAAAAATGTTTCAAAAGCCACACATGGTTGAACCTCCATGTGTGCAAAATACAATTTGATGAAGTTACCTAACCCACAAATTATAAATGATCTACAGGTCCGGTGCACGAATTCATGCACAGGTGGGGTCCAGCTGGCCTGCCCCAATCAGGGCTGATCGGGATGGGCCAGCCAGAGAGAGGGAATGCAGGAGGTTGGCCGGCCAGCCCCGCCCCCCATCCGGATGTAGGGGACCGATCATGGCCAGGGCCGGCTGGGGAGGAGGGGCCCCCGGCAGTTGGCGGGCTGGCCCTGCCCCATGGTTGAACTCTGGTCAAACTCCCAGTGGAGGGGACAATTTGCATATTACCCTTTTAATATATAGAATAGGATACAAGACAGAATGAGCACACCTCTGCTTCAAGCCTTGCATGGACAATGAAAGGAGTGCACTGGATGCTGGCCATTTAGTGCTCACTCGTGTATCTACCAACTCTCCAGCCACTGAGCTCCTCCACTCATAAGGCTACAATGATTCTCACTGTTTCACCTGTAGAAAGGGTGAGAAGGAAACAGTGACATTAAGAAAAAATAAAGCCAGAAATGTGATTTAAATGTAGCATTAGTGGAAAATATATGTGTGCGTTGTGTGTGGTTTTTATACACACACATACAACACACACACACTATTCAAAGAATTTCTAAGACTAATAAAAAGCTTCTTCCCACACAAAAAAACTCAGAAAATACTACCAATGTAATTTATTTCAGAAAATTATAAGCTCATGCATATTCATAAAGTGATTTGGTAGAAACATACAGTCATCTGAAAGCAATGAAAAAGCAATTTAAATGCTCAATCTAATTATCTAGACTTAAAGGTTATCGTAGCATTTCTTGAAAATACAGTACTCATCATTGCGCTAATTAAACATCTTTGTACAGAAAACATGGAAAGCAGGGTAGGCTAGAAGTACACAAGTCTATCACTGACAACAGTTAGAAAAGTCAAAACACATTTGAACTGTTAACATCGGCATACTTCATCATCCTGGAAATTTCACATCACAGACCATAAGCATTATGGACTACTTTCAGGGAGGCTGTTTTATGAAACTGACTCACCCTGACCTATCTTCAGTCTACGCATGTAATGAAACAATGCAATAAAGTAATGGATCAATAATGCAACCAAATTATATCCAAGCAAAGTAAAACTGATCTTGTGCTTGAATACTATGCCTACCCAACGTCCTAAAGTAATTCTCTAACTTCAGTGAAGATAGTGCATTACACATGTGCAACCTCTACATACAAAATGCTTGTTATTACTGTAACATTATTAACTAGAATTTACAGAGTATTTATTATTCAAAAAGCATTTGTATTTCTATTACTACTACTAAATATACTTCAATTTTGCAAAACAACTGAAGTTCAGAGAAGGGAAATGACTTGGCTAAAATTAGACACTAAGAAATGATGGTAGAACTCGATTCTTTTAACTCCAAATTCTGTGATATTCCTTAAAGTTAAACCTTTTTTTATTGGTCAGCATGCAACTCTTCATTCATGAAACCTTTCACCCATTCACTTCTTTATCTAGTCAAGAAATATTTATTAAACATCTACTATATGTTGTACATTATTCCCTCACCTTGAGAAAACTAAAAGGGTACACAATTCCTGCTCTAGGTGGTAGACAGTCTGGGGAAGATTAATCCTTTTTTTCAAAGTACACCAATGTAGGAAGTGGCAAACAGAAATGGGTAAGTGGTCAGGGAACTCATACAACTTAACAAAAGGAAGATAAACAACCCAATCAAAAAATGGGCAATGGACCTAAATAGATACTTTTTGAAAGAGGACATAAGGAAGGCCGAGAGACATATGAAAACATGCTCAAAGTCACTAATCA
>NW_005871496.1:318604-347900 GCF_000147115.1 Myotis lucifugus
GCCTACCCAATGGACACAGTCCCCCGCCGGGGTGAGGGCCTGAGTGGGGGGGGGGAGGGGGGGGAGAGATGGGCAATGGGGGGGATAAGGACACATATGTAGTACCTTAATCAATAAAGACAAAAAAAGAAAAAAAAGAAATGGGTAAGTGGCAAACACAGATGAGGAGGTCCTTAATTCTAACTATGGAGACCAAAAAAGCTTCCCGTAGGTTACAATGTTACCTGAATCTTGAAACATGGAAGAAATCAGGCAAGTGGATAGGAGATGGAGGGGCATGTCAGGAAGAAACAAACAAGATGGGCAAAGGCATAAAGGCCAGAAAAAATATATATGACACATTGAGGAAACTAGCTCGGCACGACTGGCCGTCCTATCAGGCATAAAACTGGAAAAGAGCCAGGGCCATGGCAATCAAGACCAGGCTCATGGATGCCTGCTACGGAAATGGGCTTTGCTCAACAGGAGGCAGAAGGCAGTAAAGGTGAGTAACGTGATGAATGTGTGCTTTAAAAAGATCAAACTGGCCCTGAGGCTGTGTAGCTCAACTGGTTAGAGTCATCCTGATATGCCAAAGTGGAGGGCTCAATCCCGGTCAGGGGAGTCAACCAGTGAGTGCATGAATGGGTGGACCAGCAAATAGATGGTTCTTTTTCTTTCTCTCTCTCCTGTCTCTCTAAAACAATTTTTAAAAAGAAAGATCAAACTGGTTTCAGTGTGAAGGATGCAACAGGGGATACAAGGCCAGAAATAGGCATATCAGTTAACATTCTACAGCAATAGCCCTAACTGGTTTGGCTCAGTGGATAGAGCGTCAGCCTGTGGACTGAAAGGTCCCAGGTTTGATTCCAGTCAAGAGCATGTACTTTGGCCGAAACCGGTTTGGCTCAGTGGATAGAGCGTCGGCCTGCGGACTGAAGGGTCCCGGGTTCGATTCCGGTCAAGGGCATGTACCTGGGTTGCGGGCACATCCCCAGTGGGAGATGTGCAGGAGGCAGCTGGTCGATGTTTCTCTCTCATCGATGTTTCTAGCTCTCTATCTCTCTCCTTTCCTCTCTGTAAAAAATCAATAAAATATATTTTAAAAAAAAAAAAAAAAAAAAAAAAAAGAGCATGTACTTTGGTTGCGGGCACATCCCCAGTAGGAGGTGTGCAAAAGGCAGCTGATCGATGTTTCTAACTCTCTATCCCTCTCCCTTTCTCTCTGTAAAAAATCAATAAAATATATATATATTTTTAAAAGATTCTACAGCAATAGTAAAAAAAATGTAAATGCCTACATTAAGGCAGTGAAAAGACAATAAAGAGCAGGTAACAGATTAGAGAGCTAGTTTTCAAAGCAGAATCTTAAAACTTAGTGATTGACAAGAAGTGGCAGGCAAGATTCAAGTAATCTAGGCTAATTTTCTTCTGGCTTATTCCACTGGGTAGAAATGGAGAAGCAGTTTGAGTTAGATAAATAATGAAAGTTCAGTTTTAGATAACTGAATTTCTGAGGTCTATGTAGCATAAGGTAAAGATGTCCAATATACTGGTACAGTTAAAAATTGGGCCCTAAAACTCAGAAGAAATCAGGGATTAGGGTTATTTGAGTGTAAGCTGTAGTTGAAGACCTGGACCCAGTACTGCTTTTCCCAAAAAGAATATAAACAGAGAGAAGAGACAGAACAGAATCTTAGGGAACCCAAATATTTAAGAAATAAAGAGAAACAGTGCCAGAAGACTGAGAAGAGGACAGCATTGCAGAGGAGAGCCAAGATAAAGTGTTTGGAAATCCAGGGAAAAGAGATATTCAAGGAAGAGCAAAAGTTACAATTTTTAAAAAAAATTTAAAGATTGAGGGGACAACATTTCTGTAAGTATTCTGTATTTGGGGTTTTCCAAGCCCTCTAAGATGTCCACACCAACTGACACAGTAATTCCAGATCTAAGAATCCTATTCTAAAGAAGGAATCAGAAATCCTGACAGTGGTTTATATACAAAAATGTCTGTCACAGGATTATCTATAATGGCAACAAAATGAACATATTTTAAATGTATAAGAGAGAAATGGTTGAATTATAGTATGTCCATACAATGAATATTACAAACCGTTTAAAAACTGAATTCATAGATTATTTTAAGTGATAGTCATGATACTGTTTGTTTTTAAAAAGGACACAACTGCCCAGCAAGTATGGCTCAGTGGCTGAGCATCAGGTCACGGTTGGATTCCCGGTCAAGGCACATGCCCAGGTTGCAGGCTCCATCCCCAGTAGAGAGGTGTGCAGGAGCAGCCAATCAATGATTACAATGATTCTCTCTCATCATTGGTGCTTTCATCTCTCCCTCTTCCTCCCTCTCTCTGAAATCAATAAAAACGTATTTTTTTAAAAAGGACACAACCACACATATTCAGTTAACTATGTAAAATAAAAATTCTTAGAGTAGCCAAAGCCGGTTTGGCTCAGTGGATAGAGCGTCGGCCTGCGGACTGAAAGGTCCCAGGTTCGATTCCGGTCAAGGGCATGTACCTGGGTTGCGGGCACATCCCCAGTAGGAGGTGTGCGGGAGGCAGCTGATCGATGTTTCTCTCTCATCGATGTTTCTAACTCTCTATCCCTCTCCCTTCCTCTCTGTAAAAAATCAATAAAATATATTTTTTAAAAAAAATTCTTAGAGTAAAAAAAGAAAAAGGTATAAAATACAACAAAATGTTAGTGAAAGTTTAGATAGGTATAGAAATTACTTGCACTTTTTTCCCTCTTTAGACTTTTTTGCATGTACCAAATTTAATAATGTTCACATATTACTAGTATTTTTTTCTTTTCTAATACTAAGCTTTTTCTTTTGAGATATCACACTGTGGTTTGAATTTGCAATTCCCAAATGGCTATGATACTGAACAGCTTTTCATATGCTTATGTGTCAGCTGTATATTCTTTTCAGTGAAATGTCTCTATGTCTTTTGCCATTTTCTAATTGTATTATTTAGTTTTTTACTGTTGAGTTTTGGAATTCTTTATATATTCTATATACTGGCCTTTTGTTGACTTCAGAGAGGAAGAGAGAAAAAGAAGCAGAGAGAAACATCAATGATAAGAGAGAATCATTGCTCGGCTGCCTCCTGCACGTACCCCCCTACTGGAAATTGAGCCCGCAACCCTGGCATGGGAATTGAACCATGACCGGGAATTGCACCATGACCTCCTGATTCATAAGTCCACACTCAATCACTGAGCCATACCAGCTGGGCTTGAATATTTTATTCACAGATGTTTTCTCCTCAGTAGTTTGTCTTTTTATCCTTTTAGCATGTATGGTCCTTAGCAGGGCAATAGCTTTTAGATTTTATGAACTCAATTTATTAATTTTTCCTTTTATGCATGTTTTTGGAGTCAAGTCTGAGAACTCTTTGCCTGCGTCTAGATTCCAAAAATTTTCTCCTATTGTTTTTCCTAAAATATTTATAGTTTTCTATTTTTGCACTTAAATAAGTCTGTGATCCATTTTGAGTTAATTTTTGTGTAATGTATAAAGGTTAGATCAAAGTTCATTTTTTATTTTTATTTTTTTTTTGCATATGGAAGTCCAATTGTTCCAGCACTATTATTTAAAAAAGCTATCTTTCCTCTATTCAATTGTTTTTTCATTTTTGTCAAAAAATCAGTTTGTCAACTGAGTAATGGGTATGGAGTGTCTTTTTTAGGTGATGAAAATGTTCTGGAATTAGGTAGTAGTTAATGTACAACTTTGAGAATATGCTAACAATCACTGAATTGTATACTTTAAAATATTAAATTTTAGTGTCATGCCTCAATAAAAAAAAAAAATCCACTGAGGATATTCATGTAGGTCTCTATCCTGTTACTCTGGGGGTTCTCTATTATGTTGCATTGATCTATGTGTCTTTCTCTCCACCAATATCACACAATCTTGATTATTGTAGTTTTATGTTTTGAAATCTGGTAGAGTGATTCCTCCTACTTTTTCTTTTTTTAAAAAATATATTTTATTGATTTTTTACAGAGAGGAAGGAAGAGAGAGAGTTAGAAATATCGATCAGCTGCTTCCTGCACACCCCCAACTGGGGATGTGCCCGCAACCAAGGTACATGCCCTTGACTGGAATCGAACCTGGGACCCTTCAGTCCGCAGGCCAACGCTCTATCCACTGAGCCAAACCGGTCAGGGCCCACTTTTTCTTATATTTAGGAATTCTAGTTCCTTTGTATTTCCACATATATGTTATAATAATCTCACCAAAAAATCTTACTGGAGTTTTTATAGGAATTGTACTAAACTTGTATGACAATTTGGGAAGAACTGACATCTTTACTATATTAAGTTTTCTAATCCATGGAATACAGCATTTATTTGGATCACTGATTTCTTTAATCAGCATTTTGTAGTTTTCAGCATACAAGTCCTATCCATGTTTTGTTAGATATACACTTAAGCATTACTTTTTGAGTGACTGTAAATAATATTGTATTTATTTCCAAGTATTCATTGTTAGTATACAGAAATGCAATTGATTTTTGTACATTTATCTTATATCATACAACCTTACTAATACACCTTATTTCTAGGAGTTAATTTATAGATTCCTTTCCACATAGACAATCATGTCATCTGTAAATAAGGTAATGATATTTATTTCTTTCTGATCTATATGCCTTTTATTTTTCTTGCCTTATTGCACAAGCTAGAACTTCCAGCACTATCTATATAGATATATAAAAGCCTAAGCAATCAAACAACCGAATGACTGGTCAACCAGTCACTATGATGCGCACTGATCACGCAGGAGCTGCGCCCTGGTGAGGACATGCTTATTGATTTTTAGCGGGGAGGAGGAGGAGGAGGTGGTGGAGGAGGAGGAGGAGGAGGAGGAGGGGGAGGAGGGGGAGGAGAAGGAGAACATCAATGTGAGAGAGAAATATCCATCAGCTACCTCCCATACGTGCCTCGACCAGGAATCAAACCTGCAACCTTTTGTGTAAGGACATGCTCCGACTAACTAAGCAATGCCATTAATGACATTGATGTTTTCAAAAATGCAATGAAGATTTAATTAGTGACTCAACAATCACTCCAAACTGAACAAGTATGAATTAAGGAATATTAGTGATTCTACTTGGAATTTTAAATCTCCTGCTACTCCATTTTAAAACATCTAGATAAGATTAAATGAAATATTTTCAAAGCAATACAAATACAGCACAAAGGTTAAGGGGATTAGATTTGAGCCTAGGGCCCCTACCTACTATCTATATAGATATTTATTAGTCACCTTAACTCCCTGTGCCTATTTTACAAATTTTTTTCATTTTTAAAATAGAGATAAAAATACCTACCTACCTGTTTCGGTCAGTCTGTAAATAATAAATATAAAGCTCTTATCAAGAGCTAGTGCTTAAGTGCTCAAAAATGTCAGATGTCTTTATTATTGTTGTTAGGCAAGGCATTTTTAAAATTGTTGCCATTTACAATAACTTTCCTATGTAAACCAGAACTGTTTTGATATTGTACAACCAAAACAAAACAATAACCTAGAGCTCCCTAGAGCTTATCAAAATGACTTCCTTAAAAATTTAATAAACTGCCCTAACCGGTTTGGCTCAGTGGAGGGAGCTTCAGCCTGCGGACTGAAGGGTCCCAGGTTTGATTCCAGTCAAGGGTGCATGCCTGAGTTGCGGGCTTGATCCCCAGTAGAGGGAGTGCAGGAGGCAGCCGATCAATGATTCTCTCTCATGGTTGATGTTTCTATCTCTCCCTCTCCCTTCTCTGAAATCAATAAAAGTATATATTTTTTTTAAATTTAATAAACTTATAAAATAAATGTATACTAAAATTGCACCTTTACAGTTTCACACTTATTATGGCTCCAGATAAAATTTCATTAGCAAAACCCCAAGACTAGGTCAAAGAGCTCAGTAAACAAATTTTGGCTATAAAATGTTATTTCAGGAGCCAACTTAATCAGAAGTGGTCTTACCTGCAATTTTTAAAATATCTAGTACAGATAATAATGCAAATTCATCCAAGCTCAAAATTGGATGTTCCCAAGTAAACTTGTTTTCAAGAATAAAAATATTTTTTTAAATGGTTTTTTGGGGTAAAAAAACAATGAATTTTTCTCCCTCTCTGAATAACAAAATGAAAAAAAATCTGTGAGGCTCAGAAATGAGAAATGTTTTCAGAGACTAGAAACAGTAGGGGAGAAAAGCAAATTAAAAGGGGAACATAAAAACTAAAACTATTTTACCACATTTTGTTAAATTGTTAAAACAAAATATATTATATTATTTTCTATTACTCCATGCATAACATGTATCTTATACTTCCCTAAAATCCAAGATCCATTCTTTTTGGAAAAGACAGAAATAGGAAATTAAATTTTTGAAAATAATAATGTAAGCAATAAATTTCTCATAATATTATGTTTCTCATAATAACATAAAGTATATGTAAATCATGGCTTCCTGAAAGTTGAGAAATTGAAATATGAAGATATTCTGCAAAAGGTCCTCAGAAAAAAATAACACAAGAATAAACATGGCCCTGGTTGGTTTGGCTCAGCATCGCCAGCTCATGGATGGTCGCGGGTTGGATTCTCAGTCCAGGGCATGTTCCTGTACCTCAATTGCAGGTTCTCCAGCCCAGGGGTGGGGGGCCTATAGGGGATGCAACCAATTAAAGTGTCTCTCTCACATCCATGTTTCTCTCTCTCCCTCTTTCTCTCTCCTCCCCTGCTCCCTCCCTCCACTCTCTCTAGAAATGGGGGGGGGGGGGGGAGGCAGGGAGAGAGGAGGATATGGGAATATGGATGCTATGGGGGCAATTTATGGGTTCATGGGCTCACACAAAACTTTAGAAGGCCCACTCTGACTCTACGTAAAGAAGAGTCAGCATTCTGACTGTGGCTGTAGAAGTCAGAGCTCCTGAAGAAGGCAGCTTTAAAAGCTAAGGTATTAATATTTCATGGGAAATATTTCAGGAAATAACTCAAGGTTTGTATTTTCCCCACAAATTGTTGGGGGAGGGGTGTGAATATCTAAAAATATCCCTTCAAGAGCTCAGAATAACTCTTTAAAGAAGAATTTTAGACTTTTTCCCCCCAAAACAAAAATTGACGTGTTTATTGTCATTATTCCATCACAGGCAACTTTTATTAACTCATCATTAGTTCCACCAGAATTGTTACGTGCCACCAAACCAAAGTCAGTGTGAAAAATATATTAAATGACACTTTGGCAAAATAAGGCTTCCAACAGGGCAATGAAAAACACAAAATAACTGATGAAAATTGGAGTATAATATAAAAATGTGAAGATTCCTTTTAAATTTGAAACCCCCAATGTGTTAGGAAAACCCTTAAAGGACATTCAGAGTACCATAGCAATCAGGACATTCATTCCTAATGGAACAGGGAGTGCAGCAAAATGAGAATGCGTTTTATACAATATTAACTAGGCATGAAGATCTTCATTTTAAATGTTTGTTTGCCTGCCCCCCCACCATCATTTATTTCCATCTTTGAAATATTTGGTGGTGAAAACTGAACCCAAGTAAAAGGACATTGTCATTTTCTCTCCAGAAAAACTGTTCAAGATAAGTATTAATCTAGGAAGACTATGGTGCCTGGTCTTTACCCAGAATGTTGGTTGTGTCTGTTGCGAGGGAACAACTGCTTTTATCAAAGCCATAGGCAAACACAGCCAAGGCCGGGAAAGCCTAAAAGATTTTGAGAGTTCTTATCAATTCTTCCAAAGGATCCTCCTGTCGTTTGAAAGACAAGAAGTCACTGTAAAATGTACAGGGAATGATAAATCAACAACAGCCCTTGTCCTCAAGCGAGCTTAACATTAACAATAAACATCAACTACAAAAGATATCACCGAGCAAAACGAGGTGAACTGCCACAGGACCAAGACCATTAGGCCATCTGAGTCTACAGAGGGAACGCTCACGGGGCCAGGATACACTGAGAAAGCTCCCAAGGCCGAGAAGCACCAGCAGGCATGGGTGGGGCGCTTAGAATGAGGAAGGCTTAATTAGCCTCAGGCCCTACACTTGCACTCCAGCCCTCCTTAGTCCTTCGTTTGCTGAAGAAAACTACTTTGGAAGATGTGGACCTGATACCTGTTATCAGCATTCCTCAACTAATATGAATAAGGATGGAAAAGAAATGTAACTGAATCCAGGTTCCTGACACTCCCAAATAATTAAGCAAGTAAGTTTCCAGACGTACACTGGATAAAACAAACCTCAATGACTCAGCTTAGCACCAGCTGTAAATGGAAGTTCTGCTTAAACAAAACAACTACTCACTTTGAATTTGCCTCCTGCATAAGTAGGGTAATAGCCCTAGATAAACTGTAAAAGAGATGACAATCAAGCAGAAGGGGAAAAAAAACAAAAAACAAAACCATGCATGAAAAACAACAGAACTATCAAAGCCAACAGAACTACCAGAGCCGTGGTTCAAAAGCTGTCACATTTCAAAAAAACAAGGTAATTTCTATGCTAAACACTTTCCCTCTGTTTTCACATGTTTTTTTCAAATTCTGTATGCATCCAGAAATCAAACCACTTAAGAAGTCCTGAAAAGTCTTACTTCTCTTTCCTGTTGTATATTCTGGTACAGGGATCTGTTTTGTCTTATTCCTGAATCAAAAGAAAACAGAAGCCTTAGCCAGAATAATTTACACCAGATATGTGAATTACATATCAAACAATATTTTTTTCTTTTTTTTTAACAACTTCATTTCCATTTTTTTAACATATTTTACTGATTTTTTACAGAGGAAGGGAGACGGATAGAGAGTTAGAAACATCTATCAGCTGCCTCCTGCACACCCCTCACTGGGGATGTGCCCGCAACCAAGGTACATGCCCTTAACCAGAATCGAACCTGGGACCCACCCTTCAGTCCGTAGACCGACACTCTATCCACTGAGCCAAACTGGTTAGGGCACAAACAATATTTTTAAAAGCGGTAACATCCTCTCTGAGGACTCGATCTTGTAAGACTTTGGACCCGTCTTGTCCTAAAAGACAGTTTCTCCCCTTCCAAGCACCGTCTTCCTGCTTCTCAGCCTCCTGTGAACCTGTTCACCAAAGAACCACTCAAAGAAAATTTCAAAACACCAACTTTAATCATTTCTAACCATATCGACACACCCCGGCTCTAGATTAGAATAAATTACTACAAGGTTCTTTATTTGCAACAACTTTCCACTCCTCTTATCTTTGGTAATAATCTCCTATTTCTTCCCTATAGATGTTTCAAAACTCAGATTTTTCGAAATATCCCATTCACACAGGATCTCTCATATCAGAATCAGTTCAGTTCTATATTGAGTCCACAACAATTCTCAGCACAGGAAAGTAGGCATCTGAGGGCACAGTTTAAAACAAAAAGCATAACTAATATAATAAACCTTATTTCATTAAAAAAAAGATATCTATTGTCTTCATATTACAAACACCAAGAATAAAGCTCAACAATGAGAAAATACGCAGAGCAGGCTCGGTTGATGCCAGGCTTGCTATCCATGTCTGCTGGTTACAGCGCATCCAGAGCACAGGTGCACGCAGATGTCTCTACATGTCATAGAGAGAAATGTTTTCTATTTTCCTCAGAAAATAGTTCAATTTAGGGAATCTTTAATTTAAAGATAAAATTTTTACTTAAAAAATAAGGCAACTCTGTAATTATTTCAAAATATTACAAAAGGCAATAAGGAATAAGAAGTTTATGTTTATCAAAAGAGGCAATAAAAGCACTGAAAATCCCTGATCAGTGACTAGAGCCACAAGCTGAGTAACAGCCAACATCACCCACAAAAATGTACTGACTGAATAAGAAAAATGTTGGGCCCTCACAGGGTAACTCAGTTGGTTAGTGTCATCCTGATACACCACGGTTGCTGGTTTGATTCCCGGTCAGGGCACATACAAGAATCAATCAATGAATGCATAAGTAAGTGGAATAATAAATTGATCTCGATCTCTCTCTCTCTCTCTCTCTCTCTCTTAAAAAGTCAATTTTAAAAGACAAACACTGCCGAAACCGGTTTGGCTCAGTGGATAGAGCGTTGGCCTGCGGACTGAAAGGTCCCGGGTTCGATTCCGGTCAAGGGCATGTACCTGGGTTGCGAGCACATCCCCGGTAGGAGATGTGCAGGAGGCAGCTGATCGATGTTTCTCTCTCATCGATGTTTCTAACTCTCTATATTTCTCCCTTTCTCTCTGTAAAAAATCAATAAAATATATTTAAAAAAAAAAAAAAAAAAGACAAACACTAAGCCCACCAGTGTGGCTCAGTAGTTGAGCATCGACCCATGAACCCAGGGCACATGCCCAGGTTGTGGGCTGTGGGCTCGATTCCCAGCAGGGGGCATGCAGGAAGCAGCTGATCAATGTTTCTCTCTTGTTGATGTTTCTATCTCTCTATCCTTCTCCCTCTCTCTCCTTCTAAAAATCAATAAAAACATTTTAAATAAACACAAGTAAATATTAGTATTAAAAAAAGGAAAATGTTAGAATCTAGTATTTTGAGCTCCTAATCTAGTGCTCACATATTTGCCATGAAAGAGAAAAAAAATAAAAGGTTGGATTACCATCTTCTCCAAATTAGAAGATAAAGTCATGTGAAGTGGTGGGGAAGAGAAAAAATTAGTAATAAGCAGGTCCATTAAATACTTTGAGTAAAATCTGAAGGCCCCGTTTCAAAGGGCATTATCTTTTTTAAAGAGATAAGCAGCTAATAATTTTACAGTAAGTAAAACCTGTTGTATTGTAAGTGACATTTGTTGAGCACTTAATATGTACAAGGCATTATGCTAAGTGTTTTCCATGATTATCTGATTTAATCCTTACAAAGACAGCAATGAAGTAGCTATTGTTACTTTACAGAGGGGAAAACAGAGGGGTAGGACAGTTAAGAAACTTGCCCGAGCTGCTAATAAAAGAAGAAGCTGAAACACCCATCCAGGTTTTCGGACCCCCACGCATAGACTCACCACTATTTCCTCAGCAAGGCAGGCAGCAGTTCCAGGCATGGCAGTGAACCTTCTTGAATATACACAGCATCCTGTATCCCCACACACTCATCTCTACCACTCCCATGCTCCTTCACTCTTGCTAAAGTGTTCTTAATCATCTAGAACTTATTACATGGCTAGATAAATGCTGAATTCAAAAAGGTGAAAAGGAAAGTGGCTTACAACTCTGAGCCCCAGGTGATGGGCCTCTTTTCCGAAGCCTCCCTGTGCATTCAAATTCTCACTGTGCGTGTGTACTGATTAACAGCATGAGATTGCTTAGGTTCAAACTCTGGCTCCATCACTAACTTAAAATGTGGCTTTGAGTAAGTTACTCTACCTCCTACTACCTTCATTTCCTCATCCATAAAACTGGGATATCCATAGTATTGTAATAAAGATTAGTCATGTAAAAAACGGAGAACAGAGCCTGGCACCTGGTAAATAATAAAGGTTACTTGTTATCACTCTGCATGAAGGAATAGTTAAGTTAGGAGCTTTGGGTGATATGGCATGGCATGCCCTCTCTTCCCAAGCTTGCAATCTAAGACATATGCATTAATAACCACAAACCAATCTGTACAAAGCACTACAGGTATTAGCAAATAAATGCTTTAGATTTGCTGAGGGGAAAGTACTTGTAGCTAAAGAAATCAGGGAAGATCTCAGAAGAGGTGACAAAAGCTAGACCTTAATATAAAGTACAGAATCTTACCTAATAATAGACAAACATGCAAATTGACCATACCTTCGCTACACCCACCAATCGGATGAGTATGCAAATTAACCAAAGCTGACAGTTACTTTGCATACGTAGGCGCCCAGTGGCAATCGGAGCCTGCAATCAGAGCTGAGGGGTCCCCTGCTCCGTCAGAGGCGTTAGGCCTGGGCAGGGGCGGAGCCGGCAATGGTGGGGAGCAGGGAGGGAGCCGGCGATGGCGGGGAGCAGAGAGGGAGCCGGCGATGGTGGGGAACAGGGAGGGAGCTGGCAATGGCGGGGAGCAGGGGCGGAGTCAGTGATCGTGGGAAGCTGGGGGTCCTCTGCCCAGGCCCAGCACCTCGGCCACAGGCATTAGGCCTGGGCAGGGGCGGAGCCAGCGATCACGGTGAGCAGGGGCGGAACCGGCAATTGCAGGAAGCTGGGGGTCCCCTGCCCAGGCCTAACGCCTCGGTCAGAGGCATTAGGCCTGGGCAGTGGTGGAGCCGGCGATGGCGGAGAGCAGGGGCAGAGCCAGCGATCATGGGGAGCAGGGGATTGCGGGAGCTAGGGGACCCCTGCCCAGGCCTAAGGACTTGGCCACACACGTTAGGCCTGGACAGGGCGGAGCCAGCAATCGCGGGGAGCTGGCGTTCCCCTGCCCAGGTCTAATGCCTCTGCCACAGGCATTAGGCCTGGGAAGGGACGGAGCGGGCGACTGCAGGAGCTGGGGGTCCCCTGCCCAGGCCTAATGTCTCGGCCAGAGGCGTTAGGCCTGGGCAGAGGCCAAGCCGGCAATTGGTGTGAACTACAGAGGAAACACCTTTTCTGACTGCTCATTGGCTAAGCTCCCTGTATGCCACTGGTAATATTCTTAGTAACTTGGGTAATAAGAATCCAGTAAGGTGATCTAGGATTTTTTACCACACTCCTGGAGAAAAAAAAGGAAGGTCCGCTGCTGGAGGGCTAAGAAATGTCATATCCTGCCCTAGCTGGTTTTGCTCATTGGATAATGCCTCGGCCTGCCCACCGCAGAGTCTGGATTCAATTCTGACTAAGGGCATGTACCTAGGTTGCAGGCTCCTCCCTGGCCAGGGCCCAGGTCAGGGCTCATACAGGAGGCAACCAATCAAAGTGTTCCTCTCACTTTGATGTTTCTCTCTGTCTTTCCCTTTCTCTTCCACATTCTCTAAAAATCAATGGAAACATATCCTCAGGTGAGGATAAAAAAAAAAGAAAGAAAGAAACAAAGGTCATATCCTATGAAAGACACATCTTGAAAATGCCTAAAAGTTGTCATTTTTTCATGGTGAAGGGACTGGAGTCCGTGTTGATGAAAACACCTTGGTGGCTGCGGTGACTGGCAGTGGCTGCAACAGCGGGGTGATGGGGCTGGTGCCTTCCCCTGATCAGCCCAGTCGCCTCCCACAAAGGAAGGCCAGACTTCGGCTTAGACCCGCTCCCCAAAGGGAGCAGGAAGCGGGCCTAAGCCGTCAGTAGGACATCCCTGAGGGCTCCCAGTATGTGATAGGGGGCAGGCTGGGCTGAGGGACTGCCCCCCTCCAGTGCACAAATTTTTGTGCACCAGGCCTCTAGTATAATCATAAGATAGTTAAAAAAAAAAAAAATCGGTTCAAATGAAGAATTATGGGAGAGTAGTAGTAAATAAACCTGAAAATGCAGGCAAGGTTAGAGGTCAGGTGAACAAGAAACCTGAAGGTTCAAATAAGGAGTTCAAATAAATACTATAATCATATCATATTTTAAAATGTAAACTACCATTAATATTCCCCCCAAGTGGAATACATATAGACATGAGAGAACAGAAAATTACCAATTGGAGACAGTAATTTTATTTTTAAGTAAAAATAAAAATTAAAAAAAAAGAATAGCAAAGCAACTGAATTTGAGAAAAGCTATAGGCTTTTCCATTTACCTCTCCAAGGACTTACAATAGCACTCATATGTCCTAAAGTAAAGAAACTAACTTTATTTACTATTTTATTATTTTGTTTTGGAACTCTGACAGTTCCCAAGCTCACTTAATGATCCTTTTCCTCCTAAACATATTACAATTCTTCAGCGCTCATTCTGGGCAACTTTGATACTAAAATATCTTTTAAAAATGGGTTGTGATCTCACATGAGGGAGAGGAGTTACCTTTTAGCCCTAAACCATGTTTCAGAAAGACTTTTCCAAGACCACAGCTACTCTGGAAATCTCCCTTATTATTTTTACCCTAAGTGGCAAATAAACCAACTAAGGAAGTGCAATGAGTATCATACTTTGTTTTCTACTTTGAGAACAAAAAGAATTTAAGACTATACTCTGACATTAATACAACTTGAATAACTTCTAATTTCCTTTCCCAAAGTGGCCCAAATGTTTCACAGATTATATTCCTTTCCTAATTAAAAAAAAAAAAAAAAAAAAGACTGGTAAAGCTTGTTTTCTTCTTACTCTTTTTTTTCATGTTTTTTAATCTTTTTCTTTCCAATTTACTCTTCTGTCTACATGGGATTTTTCTGTTATTGGCCCACTTTTGTCTAAGTACCTCTGTCCTCCTTATTCCTCCCACCATGCTGTTCAAATTCCAGTACCACCTTGAGCCTGTGGAGTCTATTATGACCAGAGAACGTGTCCAACTGCTAATAAGTGACACCAGGGAGCACATGTTGCAGTTCCCGCATGCCTTCCCACTAAAACCTCGGTGCTCTCAACAGCTAGTCCCAACCTCCTGAAAGGGAAATCATCCACGGGCATGTTCTCTATGTTCACATTTGCGTTCTTTAGATCCTACTGGCTGAGACGTGAAATAGCAAACACAATTTATAGGTTAGAAAAGAAACACAGATGGTCTTGAAGGCTGGAGTGGTATCTAGTTGCACACCTAAAAGTTTCTGGTTTTTAAAATCAGAAGTTCTTGAGACATAAGGTCAGCCCTTGCCAAAATATCAGTACCACAACCAGGACCTGTGCACAATTAGCACACGTAAGGATGAGCAACAAAGAGGGTACACTTCAAAACAACCTTTAAGTATTTACCTTCTCGGTCGCTTTCCTCCATACCGACTACCCAAATGTTTTCACTAACTATTTCCTGTGCTTTCTTCCTGAGTTAGATTTCATCTAAATATGAGTAAACATCCTAAATAAGGAAAGTCAAATTGGCTAAATGCTGTAAAAAGTCCTCTTTTAATAATAATTACTCTTGCCCTAGCTTGTTTGGCTCAGTGGATAGAGCATCGGCCTGCAGACTGAAGGGTCCCAGGTTTGATTCCGGTCAAGGGCACATGCCTGAGTTGCGGGCTTGATCCCCAGTGGGGGGCATGCAGGAGACAGCCAATCAATGATTCTGTCTCATCACTGATGTTTCTATCTCTCTCTCCCTCTCTCTTACTCTCTAAAACCAATAAAAATATATTTTTATAATAATAATAATAATAATAATTACTCTCTGTTTAGCTAAAAATATAGAATGCAGCAGCACGAAGAAAAATATAAGAATTAATTTAATGATGGCACATAACTAAGCTAATTAAGATTAAGTAAGAATATTGTTTACTTAGTAGCCACCAAATTCTATAAGAAAAGAACTGTTGGTGTAATTATGCAGTTTTGTATCTCATTAGATGGAAAATTATATATTATGCAACAACATTTATTTGTTGAACCAGAAATCTAAAGCTACTGTCATAAAGTTGTTTATACATCCCCTTAGAACAGTAAGTCATTTTTCCCTTTTAAAACTAAAATATGCCCCCACAAAAGTCCCCCAAACCACCTCTATATTGAAATTACAAATTAATTTATTTGATCAGTTTCTATAACCTGCGAACTGAAGAAAGAGTAGTTTTTGATTGAGCAAAAGGCATCACACCCTCCTCCACCCAGATGCCCTGAAACGCTCTAGAAAGCAAGGAAAAGGAAAGTGTGATAACGAAAAGGAACATAGAAGACAGTAAACAGAACGATTCCTAAACTCAATTTACTTCTAAATTGTCCATCTCAATATTAAATCCATATCTACCCTGTAAATGATAAAATCATATAAAAATAAAAAATAAAGTGAAACTCAGTACCTCAGACTGTCTCCCTGATGCAATGAGGTTTAAATAAAATCAAAAAGTAATACTGAAATCCATCTGATACTTACAAAACCAACTCCAAAATACCTTCATAATCCTGCTAACATATTCCCAGCGACGGAAGCTCCCAGCCGCTCCTTTTTTCCTTTTTTTTTTTATTCTGGGATTTATTTACCTTCTATATTTGAAACTTTGTAGCCTTGAGAGGAACTCAGAGCCGGCCAGGGCAGGCGGGAGGGAAGCTTGGCTTCCTCCATTGCCAGGGGCAACATAAGCCTCCTACTCACTACAGCTCCGTGGCCACGGCCAGCTGAAAGCAGGTATCTGGGGTTTATTTACCTTCTATAATTTAAACTTTGTTGCTTTGAGTAGAGCTCAGAGCCGGCCGCAGCAGGCGGGAAGCTTGACTTCCTCCATCATTGGGGCAAACAAGCCTCCTGCTCGCTCCAGCTCCATGGCTGCCGGCCGCCATCTTGGTTGGGTTAATTTGCATATAGTCGCTCTGATTGGCTGGTGGGTGTGGCTTAAGGCGTAGCGAAGGTGTGGTCAATTTGCATGTTTGTATTTTATTAGTGTAGATACCTTGGCCTTCAAATCTAATTTCTATTCTCCCTACTTCAAATCCTTTGTGAACAAAACACACTATAAGTAATGTTTTACTCACCTTTGTATCCTCAGCATCTATCGCAATGTCTGGCACATCAGTCCTTCATTCATGTTACTGACTTGAAGGCTATTGCCCCAGTGCAGTTCTACCTCAATAAAATACTGATGTCAAATGCCCACAGCAAACCTCAGCAATATCAATTATTGACATGGACCAGAAGTCACATGAGTTGGTGTTCCTAACAACATTTCTGTCAATGAACAAAGCTGTTTTTAACACTATTCTGTTCCTTAAATAGTTTCAAAGTAATCATTTAATTTTTATATAATAAATACAAAAATCAAGCAGATAAAGGGATTTTCAGATTTTTTACTTATTTTTCTATTAATTTTCACTTTCTAGACTTTTTTTTTTTTAGATGATAATGCAACCTATTAAAATTCTTCCAAGCTTAGTATCTATAATCTCACCCTGGCCAAGTGCTCAGTTGGTTAGAGCGTCGTCCCGATATTCCAAGTTTGCAAGTTCCATCCCTGGTCAGGGTATATATAAGAAGCAACCACTGAATGCATAAATAAGTAAAATAACAAATCAATGTCTCTCTCTGTCCCTCTCCCCCTTCCTCTTTCTCTCTAAAAAAAAATACCTATCAATCAATAAATAAAACCTATCTCATAATCACAGCAGACCTGTATCATTTTAATTCTAAACATGGTTAGGCATAGTACCTCTATACTACTATAATTTTTGTTTAGACAAGATTATGAGTCCCAATGACTATCTTTTAATTATGACTCATTCAGACAAGCCAAGACATACTACTAAACAAAAAGTGAACTGCTGACTTAGAGATTTGATGATACAAAACACAATCAAGTCTGCCAGGAAATAGTGTTTCCCTCTTGGCATCAAAAGCACCACGCCTGGTCACTTTAAAAATAGACCTCTTAATAAGGGTGATGGAAGCAGACCTGACTTGGGGTGGTGAACACACAATGCAATATAGAGATGATATATTATAGAACTGTACCCTTGAAACCTCAATAATTTTATTAACCAATATCACCCCAATAAATTCAATATAAAAATTTTAAATTTTTTATTTTAAAAGAATATTCTCTTCCAAGTATGTAAAAAATGATTAACTAAATCAAGCACTTGTTTTTTAAGACAAATAAATAAAAATAGACCTCTTCACCTCACATTTTGTAGTGCCAAAAAAATAAAGTTTAAAACTTTAGAGTCCAATCTAAGTATCTAACTAAACAAGGCAAATCAGTCAAACTATCCAATACTGAGGATAATAAGTAAAGGACAATAACATCTGCAAATCAGCCATAAGAATTTATTTAATTAACTTCTTGGCCGCAAACAATGAAATCAATGCTCAAGAACAAAAGTAAGAGATGAAGACTGATGAGGAGTTAAATATATAATATTTGTATATGTTAAACTACCACAAGCTAATTCTGCACACTTCAATACTATTTTTCTGAATATATTTTTATTGATTTCAGAGAGAAGGGAAAAGGAGAGAGAGAGAGAAATATCAATGATGAGAGAGAATCACTGACTGGCTGCCTCCTGAACGTTCCCTTCTGGGGATTGAACCCACAACTCAGGCATGTGCCCTGACCGGGAATTAAACCTTGACCTTCTGGTTCATATGTCGACACTCAACCACTGAGTTGTGCCGGCCAGGCATCAATACTCTTCTTATCCTCCAAGGCATGAAATAGAAGCAGAGTCTTCTATTCTAAAACTTGGTTAGAGAGGATTTGTCAACATATATCCAAATATCTGCTTATTGGTAAATCAGATTACGGGTGAATCTCTGTTCACCAGCCAAGAGATGTGGAAGAATGAGAGATGCATATGGCATCTCTCTTCTATGGCCTCCTGATTCCACATCAGTTTGTAGTTACCCTTGTACTACAAGAGTATCGGTTTCAGCAATTAAGCTTCGTAAGCCCCCAAGAAAGCCATTCTAGTGAAACTGTTCCAGAGTTTCACTTTAGCTTCATAACAGTCTAAATGAGAGGCCCAGTTCATGACTAGTGAACACTGCTGTCCTGGTTTCCACTCTGATCTATAAAGTACAAGCCTACAACTGTCTGGAATCCATAATCCATTTTAGTATTCTGCTAGGACGTTACAAAATGTGGGTTTCACCAAAAGCACGGGCACGAAGCTAAAACTGGGATTCTCCAATACTAATCCAGTGCAGAATTTGTTCTAATTCTCAAAAGAGTAGGGGGAAATGCCCCCCCCCCCGCCCCTTTATTTAAGAGGTGATGAGACCCAGGACACTCTGACGGGCTTTTAACAGATAGTCTCAATCATACTTTGGATAAATAGTGAGAAGCTATTCTCTTCAAGCGAATAATCTGTTGTTACATATTTCCTAAAGTTTGCTACAGCTATCACTTCTAAAACTAATGCGCTGTGTAAAAATGTATGATGCCCTAACTGGTTTGGCTCAGTGGATAGAGCATCGGCCTGTGGATTAAAGGATCCTGGGTTCAGTTCTGGTCAAGGGCACATGCCCAGATTGCAGGCGCGATCCCCAGTAGGGGCATGCAGGAGGCAGCTGATCCATGATTCTCTCTCATCGTTGATGTTTCTATCTCTCCTTCTCCCTTCCTCTCTGAAATAAATAAAATGTATTAAAATAAAAATAAATAATAAAAATGTATTCATTCAACTGATGGACTCTAAATTACAAAGTTAGAAGACCCATCCCGTTTAACTGTTTTTATATGAGGAAAACAAGAGTTCAAATGTGTTCAGTGATTTGGCCAAGGTGTCACGGCTTGTGCTAGAGTAAAGACAAGAACTAGGGTCGCCTGACTCCCAGTCTCATGCTCACTACAACCGCAGGAACTAGACAAGAGTAAGCCCTGCTATTCATCAGTGGTAAGTGCAGTGGGCACTTTTCCTATCCATCTGTCTTTTAAAAGACACAACCCCTTTCTGTTCTGCACAAACAGAGCACATGTGAGCTAAATCACTAGGCAACGTTCATTTCAACAAGCATGACACAACACTGAGGCATAATGCCCATGTTAAATAAGCACAAATATGACCCAATAAAGGCTTTATTTATTTATGAAGGAGCAGCAACCACGCAAGCAGTCCGACCTGTCCAAGGAGCAGCAGCCGCATGAGCAGTCTACCTACGTCTGAGGAACGGCAGCCTTGCGCAGCCCGCCCCCATCCGAGGAGCAGTAGCTGCGCACAACCCTCACCCTGCAATAGTCCGAGGAGCAGCAGCTGCGCAAGGATCTTGCCCTCACCCAAGCAGCAGCAGCAGCCGCACAAGCAGCCTGCCCAATCCAAGGAACAGAAGCAGTGTGAGCAGCCCGCCCCAATCCGAGGAGCAGCAGTTCTGCAAGCGGCCCATCCCTATTCGAGGAACAGCAGCAGCCCACCCCAGTCCGAGGAGCAGCAGCCACACAAGCAAGTCCGCCCACATCCGAGGAGCAGCAGCCCTGTGCAGCACGCACCGGTCCAAGGAGCAGAGCCACAACAGCCTGCACCTGTCCGACGAGCAGCAGCCAGGTGAGGGGCACATCCCCGTCCGAGGAGGAGCAGCTCACTCCCGTCCAAAGAGCAGCAGCCTCACAAGCAGCCCACCCCTGTCTGAGGAGCAGCAGACTTGCAATGAACCTGTCCAAGTCCAAGGAGCAATAGCCCCACAAGCAGCCCACCACATCAGAGGAACAATAGCAGTGTACAACCAGCCCCCATTCAAGGATCAGCAGTCATGTGAGCAGTCCACCTCAGTTCAAGGAGTAGCAGCTGCGTGTGTAGCCCGCCCCCATCCAAGGAACAGCAGCCTCGTGATCAGCACACCCTCTGTCTGAGGAACAGCAGCTGTGTGTGAAGCCTCCCCCCACCAGCCAGAGGAGCCACCACAGCTGTGAACAGCACCCACCAGAGGAGCTGCTGCTCAACCGCCCGAGGAACAACCACAGCCCAAGGAGCCATTACCACCCAAGGAGCAGCCCCTGAATGACTCAACATCTAGATATGTCGGTGAGATCAAACATGGGTAGACAAAGAAACCCCCAAAGGGAAGAAAAGGAGGACTCGCCAGAAAACCAGCTAAGTGAAAAAGAGTCATGCAGCATGACAGAAAAAGAATTCAGATTAAGGGTCCTAGAATGCATAAACCGGATGGAGGAAAAAATCAACAACTTATGCAAGAAGAAGCGGATGAAAAAATCAACAACTTATGTAAGAATCAAAAAGAAATGGATGAAAAAATCAATAACTTATGTAAGAACCAAGAAGAAATGAACAGTGATATAGCTGCAATAAAAAACACCACTTGCCCTGACCGGTTTGGCTCAGTGGATACAGCATCGGCCTAAAGACTGAAGGGTCCCAGGTTCGATTCCGGTCAACGGCATGTACCTTGGTTGCGGGCACATCCCCAGTGGGGGGTGTGCAGGAGGCAGCTGATAGATGTTTCTCTCTCATCAATGTTTCTAACTCTCTATCTCTCTCCCTTCCTCTCTGTAAAAAATCAATAAAATATATTAAAAAAAAAAAAAAAACGCCACTGAAAGTTTCAACAGTAGACTAGGAGAAGCAGAGGACCGAATTAGCGAATTACAAGATAGGGAAGCAAAACACACCCAAACTGAACTGCAATTGGAGAAAAAAATTAAAAGACAGGAGGAGAACCTAAGGGAGCTATGAGACAACATGAAACAAAACAACACACGAATAATAGGGGTGCCAGAACAACAGAAAGAGGAACAAGGGTTAGAAAACCTATTGGAAGAAATAATATCACAAAACTTCCCTGAGGTGGAAAAGAAAAAAGTCACACAAGCACAGAGAGTCCCAAACAAGGTGAACCCAAAAAGACCCACACCAAGACACATCATAATTACCATGGCAAATGTTCAGGACAAAGAGAGAATCTTACAGGCTGCAAGAGAGAGACGGAAAGTTACATACAAGGGATCTCCCATTAGATTATCAAATGATTTCTCAACAGAAACACATCAGGCCAAAAAAGAATGGACGGAAATTTACAAAGTGATGCAAAGCAAAGGACTGAATCCAAGAATACTCTATCCAGCAAGGCTATCATTCAAAATTGAAGGGGAAATAAGAAGCTTCACAGACAAAAAAAAAGGCTACGGGAGTTTATCACCACCAAGCCAGCAATGCAAGAAATGCTAAAGGGATTGGTGTAAAAAGAAGAAATAAAAAGCTCAGAAACAAAACAGCCACAAAAAATAGAAATGGCTACAAACAAGTACCTTTCAATAATAACTTTAAACATAAATGGACTAAATGCTTCAATCAAAAGACAACGAGTGGCTGAATGGACAAAAAAAATGACCCATACATTTGCTGTCTACAAGAGACCCACCTCAGAAGAAGGGACTCACACAGACTGAAAGTGAAGGGATGGAAAAATATCTTTCAGGCAAATGGAAATGAAAAAAAAACCTGGGGTAGCAATACTTATATCGGACAAAATAAACCTCAAAATGAAGGCCATAACAAGAAGATAAGGAAGGCCACTTCATAATACTAAAGGGATCAATACAACAAGAGGATATCACCCTCATAAACATGTATGCACCCAATGCAGGAGCACCCAAATACATAAAAAAAACTCCTGGAAGATAGGAAGGGAGAGATCGATAACAATACAATCATAGTAGGGGACTTTAATACACCACTGACATCACTGGATAAATCCTCTAGACAAAAAATCGGCAAAGAAAAAGCCATCCTAAATGACTCACGAGAAATGGACTTAATTGACATCTTCAGAACATTTCACCTCAAAGCCACGGAATATACGTTCTTCTCAAGTGCTCATGGGACAATTCAAAAATAGACCACATATTGGGTCACAAACAAAGTCTCCCCAAATTCAAGAAGATTGAAATAATACCAAGCATCTTCTTAGACCACAAGGGCATAATATTAGAATTAGACTACAATAAAAACAACCCAAAATACTCAAACACTTAGCTGAATAGCATGTTATTAAATATTGATTGGGTTACCAATGAGATCAAAGAAGAAATTAAAAACATCCTGGAAACTAATGACAATGAAAACACAACAATCCAAAATCTATGGGACACAATGAAAGCAGTCCTGAGAGGGAAGTTTATAGCTCTACAGGCCTATCTCAAAAAACAAGAAAAAATGGTAGTAAATAATCTAACTCTACATCTCAAAGAATTAGAAAGGGAGCAACAAAAAAAGCCCAGAGTGAGCAGAAGGAAGGAGATAATAAAGATTAGAGCAGAAATAAATGACATAGAGACCAAAAAAACAATACAGAAAATCAATGAAACCAAGAGCTGGTTCTTTGAAAGGATAAACAAGATTGATGAACCTCTAGCCAGGCTCACCAAGAAGCAAAGAGAGAGGACCCAAATAAACAAAATCAGAAATAATAGAGGCGAAGTAACAACAGACCCCACAGAAATACAAATGATTGTTAAAAAATACTATAGACAACTCTACTCCAACAAACTAGGCAACCTGGAGGAAATGGACATATTCCTAGAAAAATACAACATTCCAAAACTCAATCAGGAAGAATCTAAAAATCTCAATAGGCCAATAACTATGGAAAAATTGAAGCAGTCATCAAAAAGCTTCCAGCAAACAAAAGCGCAGGACCAGACGGCTACACAGGGGAGTTTTACCAAACATTCAAGGAAGAACTAAAACCTATCCTCCTCAGACTACTACAAAAAATCCAAGAGGAAGGAACATTTCCAAGCTCACTCTATGAAGCCAGCATCTCCCTAATACCAAAACCAGGGAAAGACAACACAATGAAAGAGAATTACAGGCCAATATCCCTCATGAACATAGATGCCAAAATCCTCAACAAAATCTTAGCAAATCGGATCCAGCAGTACATTAGAAAGATCATACAGCATGACCAAGTAGGATTTATCCCAGGGATGCAAGGATGGTACAATATCCGAAAATCAATAAACGTGATACATCACATAAACAAATTGAAAGAAAAAAAACACATAGTCATATCAATTGATGCAGAAAAAGCATTTGACAAAATCCAATACTCATTTTTGATAAAAACTCTCAGCAAGGTGGGAATAGAAGGATCATGCCTCAACATAATAAAAGCCATATATGACAGGACCACAGCCAACATCATACTCAATGGACAAAAACTAACATCATTTCCCCTCAGAACAGGAACAGGACAGGGATGCCCAGTCTCACCACTCCTGTTCGACATAGTACTGAAAGTATTAGCCATTGCAATTAGACAAGAAGAAGAAATAAAAGGCATCCAAATTGGAAAAGAAGTAAAACTGTCCTTATTTGCAGATGAAATGATATTATACATAAAAAAAACCCTAAAGACTTCATCAAAAAACTATTAGACTTAATAAATGAATTTGGCAATGTAGCAGGATACAAAATTAATGCAAAAAATCTATGGCATTTCTATACACCAATAGTGAACTTACAGAAAGAGAGACTAAAAAAGCAATCCCATTTACCATCGCACCAAAAAAATTAAGATACCTAGGAATAAACTTAACTAAAGAGGTAAAAGATCTCTACTCAGAAAACTACAGGACGCTGAAAAAGGAGATAGAGGAAGACATAAAGAGATGGAAGAACATACCATGTTCTTGGATCGGTAGAATCAACATCATTAAAATGTCCATACTACCCAAAGCAATCTATAAATTCAACGCACTTCCCATTAAAATACCAACGGCATATTTCACAGACCTAGAATGAACTCTCCAAAAATTCATCTGGAATAAAAAAATACCCCGAATAGCTGCAGCAATCCTGAGAAAAAACAAAGTAGATGGGATCTCAATACCAGATATCAAGCTGTATTACAAAGCCACAGTTCTCAAAACTGCCTGGTACTGGCACAAGAACAGACATATAGATCAATGGAATAGAATAGAGAACCCAGAAATCAACCCGAACCAATATGCTCAATTAATATTTGACAAAGGAGGCAAGAACATACAATGGAGTCAAGACAGTCTCTTCAATAAATGGTGTTGGGAAAATTGGACAGATACATGCAAATAAATGAAACTAGACCACCAACTTACACCATACACAAAAATAAACTCAAAATGGATAAAGGACTTAAATGTACGACGGGAAACCATAAAAATACTAGAAGAATCCAAAGGCAACAAAATCTCAGACATATGCCGAGGCAATTTCTTCACCGATACAGCTCCTAGGGCATTGGAAACTAAAGAGAAAATAAACAAATGGGACTACATCAAAATAAAAAGCTTCTGCACAGCAAAAGAAAGCATCAACAAAACAACAAGAAACCCCACTGCATGGGAGAACATATTTGCCAATGTTATCACCGATAAGGGTTTAATCTCCAACATTTATAGGGAACTCATACAACTTAACAAAAGGAAGATAAACAATCCAATCAAAAAATGGGCAAAGGACCTAAATAGACACTTTTCAAAAGAGGACATTCAGAAAGCCAAAAGACATATGAAAACATGCTCAAAGTCACTAATCATCCGAGAGATGCAAATCAAAACAACAATGAGGTACCATCTCACACCTGTCAGAATGGCTATCGTCAACAAATCAACAAACGACAAGTGCTGGAGAGGATGTGGAGAAAAAGGAACCCTTGTGCACTGCTGGTGGGAATGCAGACTGGTGCAGCCACTATGGAAGACAATATGGAGTTTCCTCAAAAAACTAAAAATGGAACTCCCATTTGACCCTGTGATCCCACTTCTAGGAATATATCCCAAGAAACCAGAAACACCAATCAGAAAGGAAATATGCACCCATATGTCCATAGCAGCACCGTTTACCATAGCTAAGATCTGGAAACAGCCTAAGTGCCCATCAGTAGATGAATGGATTAGAAAACTGTGGTACATCTACAGGATGGAATACTATGCTGCTGTAAAAAAGAAGGAACTCTTACCATTTGCAACGGCATGGATGGAACTGGAGAGCATTATGCTAAGTGAAATAAGCCAGTCAATGAAGGAAAAATATCACATGATCTCACTAGTTCATGGATAATAAAGACCATTATAAACTTATGAACAAAAATAGATACAGAGGCAGAGCTGCCTCAAACAGACTGTCAAACTGCAGTGGGAAGGCCAGGGAGGGGAGGGGGGCAGAGGGGGGGGGCGGTAAGAGATCAACTGAAGGACTTATATGCATGCATATAAGCATAACCAATGGACATAAGACACTGGGGGGTAGGGGAGGCCAGGGGATTGTCAAGGGCGGGGGAAAAAAGGAGACATATGTAATACCCTTTGTAATACTTTAAGCAATAAAAATAAAAAATAAAACAGAAACACCAATCAGAAAGGATATATGCACCCCTATGTTCATAGCAACACAATGCACCATAGCTAAGATCTGGAAACAGCCTAAGTGCCCATCAGTAGATGAACGGATTAGAAAACTGTGGTACATCTACATGATGGAATACTATGCTGCTGTAAAAAAGAAGGAATTCTTACCATTTGCAACAGCATGGATGGAACTGGAGAGCATTATGCTAAGTGAAATAAGCCAGTTAATGAAGGAAAAATACCACATGATCTCACTCATTTATGGATAATAAAGACCATTATAAACTTATGAACAAAAATAGATACAGAGGCAGAGCAGCCTCCAAAAGACTGTGAAACTGCAGCGGGAAGGCCGGGGAGGGTTGGGGGGCAAGAGGGGGGGTAAGAGATCAACCAAAGGACTTGTATGCATGCATATAAGCATAACCAATGGACATAAGACACTGGGGGATAGGGAAGGTCAAGGGATTGTCAAAGACGGGGGGAAAAGGCGACATATGTAATACTCTTTGTAATACTTTAAGCAATAAAACAATTTTAAAAAAAATTAAATTGCCCTCCTGTGGGGAGTGTGCCCTACATTGGGAACCACTGCTTTAGAACATTATTGTTTACAAAGTTTCACTCATCGGCCAGCAGACCCAGTCAAGGGCACATACCTGGGTTGCAGGTTTGATCCCCAGCCCTGATCAGGCAGTGTGCGGGAGACAACCAATGGATGTGTCTCTCTCACATCGATGTTTCTCTCTCTCTCTTTCTACCCCTCCTCTCTTGCCCCCTCCCTCTTTATCTTCTACTCTCTCTTAAAAAATCAATGGGACATATCTCTTCAGGTAAAAAACATTTTTTAAAGAAAATTTTGCTCATACACCCCCTAAAACCAAATTTGGAGAAAAGCACTGCCATGAATATATTTTTTTACCACATTTATTAGTTTATTTAGCTTACTTTTCTAATGATTAACACATCAGGAATGGAAATTTTGGTTAGGGGTTGGTAAATGCATTTTAAAAAGAAAAGGTAGTTTTGGGTCCTTCAAGTGTAAACCTAGGTTGGCTATTAGCATCAGGGTTTGAATGACCAGAGGGTGACCAGCTGGTGGATATTAAGAAGGACCAGAGCCCAGAAATCAGGTCGAAATAAGATTAAAGGGAAATGCATATGTTAACAATGGAATGCGCCAGGCTAGTTTTGGAGGGTCCTTTCTCTAAATTCTGGCCCAGTGCTTTCTGTTGGTGGAGATACTAGACTTTCTTCTTTGGGAGCAGACCTTTCAGTGGTTTTCAACCTTCTGGCTCTTTAAATACAGTTCCTCATGTTGTGACCCAACCATACAGTTTTCTTTTTCTTTTTTTTTTTTAATTAAATCTTTATTGTTCAGATTATTACATTGGTTCCTCTTTTTTCCCCCATAACTCATCTCCACCCAGTTCCCACCCCACCCTCCGCCCTCACTCCCCACCGCGTCCTCATCCATAGGTGCACGATTATTGTCCAATCTCTTCCTGCACCCCCCAAACCCTTTCCCCACCCCGCCCCCAAGAATAGTCAGTCCATTCCCTTTCTATGTCCCTGATTCATTATAATCACCAGTTCATATTGTTCATCAGATTATTCACTTGATTTTTAGATTCACTTGTTGATAGATATGTATTTGTTGTTCATAATTTGTATCTTTACCTTTTTCTTCTTCTTCCTCTTCTTAAAGGATACCTTTCAGCATTTCATATAATACTGGTTTGGTGGTGATGAACTCCTTTAGCCTTTTCTTATCTGTGAAGCTCTTTATCTGACCTTCACTTCTGAATGATAGCTTTGCTGGATAAAGTAATCTTGGTTGTAGGTTCTTGGTATTCATCACTTTGAATATTTCTTGCCACTCCCTTCTGGCCTGCAAAGTTTCTGTTGAGAAATCAGCTTACATTCGTATGGGTATTCCCTTGTAGGTAACTGACTTTCTTTCTCTTGCTGCTTTTAGGATGCTCTCTTTGTCTTTTGCTCTTGGCATTTTAATTATGATGTGTCTTGGTGTGGTCCTCTTTGGATTCCTTTTGTTTGGGGTTCTCTGTGCTTCCTGGACTTGGAAGTCTATTTCTTTCACCAGGTAGGGGAAGTTTTCTGTCATTATTTCTTCAAATAGGTTTTCAATATCTTGCTCTCTCTCTTCTCCTGGCACCCCCATAATTCGGATGTTGGTAAGCTTGAAGTTGTCCCAGAGGCTCCTTACACTATCTTCATATTTTTGGATTCTTTTTTCTTTTTGTTTTTTTCTGTTGGGTGTTTTTTGCTTCTTCGTATTTCAAATCTTTGACTTGATTCTTGCGATCCTCTGGTCTGCTGTTGGGAGTCTGTATAATATTCTTTATTTCAGTCAGTGTATGCTTAATTTCTACTTGGTCCTTTATCACATCGAGGGTCTCACTAGGTTTCCTGAGGATCTCACTACATTTATCGGCGGTCTCACTAGTCTTTTCGAGGACCTTACTAAATTTATCGGCGGCTTCTAGACAGTTCTTGAGAGACCTTAAAAGTGTGGTTTTGAACTCTATATCCAGCAGTTTGCTTTCCTCCATTTCTGTCATTTGTGTCCTGTTTCTTTGTCTCCGCATTTTTGTGCTTCGCTGTGTCGATAGAGTGGCTTTCTGTGCTAAGTGTCCCAATTACCTGAGGTAGACACTCTTGGTGCACCCCCTTGTGGGCTTTGTGCACAGTCTTGTTGTAGTTAAGCCTTGATTGTTGTATGTAAAGCTGGGAGGATTTGACCTCCAGGCCAATTGGCTGTGAGAATCAGCTGTGTCTGCAGTGGGAGAACTTCTGTGCTGAAGACACCATTATGGGGCAAGACTTGCTTCAGTGGGGCTACGGTGCTCACTTAGTCTGCCCCCTGAGTGTGTCCCTTATAGATCTGAGTAGTTGTAATTGGATGGTGCCACTCTGACCACTGGGTACACTGGCTCTTGGATCTAAGGAGGTGCTAATCTAGCCTTTGCCTAAGGCTACCCAGCAGAAGCCAGTTGTAAAGCAATGCAAGTTGCCCTGGGGCCTTGGGGCAGCTGTAGTTATTTTCAGATTACAAAGGGCCGGGCCTTTCATATGCAAAAGCCTCCCTGCACGGCTTGGGCGGGGCGGGGTCCCAGGGGATCAACAGGGCGGACCGAGCTAGCCAGCAGTATGGCTGCTCTCAGTCCTGCCTTCAGAGGTCCTGGCAATCGCCGAGAGTGACTCCGAGAGAAAGCTGCCCTCAAATTCCGACCGATGCCAGACAGTCCTGTTTCTCCCGTGTGAGTCTGGGTCCCCAAAGACTCGCCCGGAACTGGAGCTCAGAGCCTGAGACTCCCTCCGGATTGAAGAAGACAATCGTGTCCTCAGTATCTAGCCCTCTCCGCATGCACCTCCGCACCTTTGTATTTACTTCAGCACGCACCTCCTCTGAATCTCGGTATGCTTTTCTCTTTCCTTCTAGTTGTAGAAATTCCACTCAGCCAGCCTTCCTTGTGTTCTGGATGATGTCC
>NW_005871496.1:348135-396250 GCF_000147115.1 Myotis lucifugus
TTAAAACTGACATCTAAAAACAACGAAACGATTATATCACTAATTTAAATGCATCCAACAAAATCTAAATAACTCAGTAATTTGATACCCACCATCCTCCATTTTAAAACTGTAAGAATAGAGTACTCCTGCCCTAGCCAGTTTGGCTCAGTGCACAGAGCGTCAGCCAATAAACTGAAGGGTCCCAGGTTCGATTCTGGTCAAGGGCACATACCTCAGTTGCAGGCTCGATACCCAGCCCTGGTTGGGGCTCAAATGGGAGGCAATCAATTGATGTGTCTTTCTCACATCGATGTTTCTCTCTCTGTGTCTCTTCCCCTCCCTTCCACTCTCTCTAAAAATCAATGGAAAGATATCTTTGGGTGAAGGTTGACAGCAACAAAAAAAGAACATAGTAGTCCTGTGGTTCAGATGGTTAGAGCATCATCCCATGCAACCAGGAGTGGTGGGTTCGATCCCTGGTCAGAGGCAACCTATCAATGTTTCTCTCACATCAATGTTTCTCTCTGTCACTCATGTGCGCTCTCTCTCTCCCCTCTCCCTCCCTCCCTCCCTTATTGAAATCAATTAAAAAAACAAAACAAAAATACTATAAGAGTATATATGATCTTCATTTTCCTATGTGAAATGTCATATTATTTCTTTTTTTTCTTTGAAATTACATTTCTGTTTTTTCTTTCAGAGTATTCTACTTTAATATATTTTCTCATACTTTAACAAAATATGCATATTAATTATTTTTTATTTATTTAAAGTATTTCTTTTGGATTGAATTCCTCTTACTGTTATTTGTAGTATTCAATTGATTAAAACAATGCAAATAGATTCCAATTTTGATAACTAAACATAAGAAGTAATTTCTGTTTTGGGGGATGCAGTCTTAATAAGATGTACATAAATTTATTTAATAAAGTACAGTTTCACATCAGACACCAAAGTTTCAACAATCTCTTTGTTATACCTCAAAGAGACATGTACAATGGTGAGATTCAAGGTGAGTCAAAGGCTTTTTCAACTGTAAGAAGACCTAGAACTAAAGAAAAGGGAAGAAAGGAGACAAAGGATGATGCTGGTGTTGTCATCGGACAAGTCAGTTTCTGGAAAAAGTGTAAAGGAATGTTTAGAACCAAGAAATTGATTCTCTTAAAACTATACAACCTATACACCTTTAGACATGTAACTGAATTTTTTGTTTTTTGGTTAAATCTTTGTCTGTTTGGGATTAGGTGAGATAGATGATGAATGTAAAACAGTGCCAGGCAAACAGTAAGAGTCACAGGTATGTTACTGCCATTAGACATAGCTTATTATTTCCTCCCACCTTTCATACATTTATTTAATAATATTAAAGCTTACTCAGATATGACAGTATGATCTATTTTTAAAATATACATGTAGCTCAGTCTGCCAAAGAACCATGGTTCAGGACTGCTACTATCTGGAACCATTTCTATATTTACAACTACTTTTACAACACAAACAAACAGATTAAAAACTGGAAGGCTTTTTATGCAAATCTAGAAAAAATAAGTATATATTTCATTTGTGAAAATCTTATTTTTGACACTTAGATAAAAACCCAGATTTACCTTTTAAAAGTTAATTTTTTAAAAAAACATTTAATTCTACAGGTATAAGGCCTATTAAAACTTCATTATGAGGCAGACTTTAGCTTCCAGTATCTATTTAAAAAGACCTGTGGCCCTTGCTGGTTTAGCTCAGTGGATAGAGCATTGGCCTGCGGACTGAAGGGTCATGGGTTCGATTCTGGTCAAGGGCACAGGCCTGGGCTGCAGGCTCGATCCCCAGCAGAGGGGCGTGCAGGAGGCAGCCGATCAATGATTCTCTCTCTCTCCCCCTTTCCCTCCCTTTCTCAGAAATCAATAAAAACATTTTTTCCATTATTTTTTTTTAAAGAACTATGAGATACATGTCTAAGACAGAATGGCAAAACTTTAGGATATCGAATCTAGCAAGTCAGAACCTGCTTTATTTAAAACACTTGATTTCTCTGTGTGCTAATAAATTTGTCTGGCATCTATCTGAGACTTTGGCCCCATCCTTATTTCATTTGCTTCTACTTTTACTCTGCCCACTAAGGTTACACAGCACTGAGCAGTTAGCAGGCTTTAGTCTGATAATGTTTCTCCTTTCCCCCAAATATATTTTGCCTCACTTGGAAATCAAAATGAAAAATATACATATATATATCCCGATCACACCAAGCAAACAGGCACTGCTCCAAACTACATCACAATTTGATACAGGAAATTGAAGGACAAAATTTTAAGATATAATGCACACACTTTAAAATTAATCCTTCTAAAATGTGTGCAATTCAGTGGTTTTTAGTAAATTCAGAAGGTTGTACAACTACCTAATTCCAGAAGATTTTCTGTCTAATTCCAGAAGATTTTCACCGCCCCAAAGAGAAATTCTATACTCATTAGCAGTCACTCTCCATCCCTCCTCTCTCATGCTTTGCAGCTGCAGGCAACACTAATCTTCCTGTCTCTATAGCTTTGCCTACTCTGGACAGTTCGGACAGATGGATCGTGCAGTACATGCCTTTTGCTGGCCTCTCGCTAAGCATGTTTTCCAGGTCTACCCGCATTGTTGCATTGCCAGCACTTCATTTCTCTTTATGGATAACTGTATTCCATTGTATGGAAATACCACATTTTGTTTACTCACTCATCAGTTGATGGACATTTGGGTTGTATTTGCTTTTCATTTATTATGAACAATGCAACTATGAACATATGTGTACATGTGTGAACATGTTTCCGACTTCTTGGGTATATACCTAGGAGGGGAATAGCTGGGCCAGAGCAACTCCACTAGTATGTTCATCTTTGGGGGAACTGCCAAACTGTTTTCTAAAGTGGCTGTACCATTTTATATTCCCATCAGCAATGCTTAAGGGTTCCAATTTGTAAAATAAATTTTATTTTCCAAAATCGAATCTTCCTTTACAAGCTTTGTGACCTCCTTTACAAAATGAATATGAGTAAAATAAACTTTTTCCCCACAACTCAGTGTGTGTTTCAACAACTAGCTTATTTTATGCAGACATGTTGTCTAAGGAGAACATAAGCATTAAAAGAGAATATAGCCCTGGCTAGTTTGGTTTGGCCTGCGGACTGAGGGGTCCTGGGTTCAATTCTGGTCAGGGGCATGTACCTTGGTTGTGGGCACATCCCCAGTGTAGGGTATGCAGGAGGCAGCTGATCGATGTTTCTCTCTCATCGATGTTTCTAACTATCCCTCTCCCCTTCCTTTCTGTAAAAAAATCAATAAGATATATATATATATATATATTTAAAGAATATACAGTATGGCTATTAAATATTGAGACTATACTAGAATATTCACATTTAAATGAGTATCGTGCCTCACTTAATTACTTAAGGAAATTATACATTTGGAAAATCCTCTTTTGAAATTACTTTCTTTTTTTTAAGTTAAATCCTTTATTGTGTAGTATCAACTTCTACAAATGAAAGCTAGATACTTTCTAACAGAAAACCAAATTTTAGAATTCTGTGAGTGCATGAGCATGTGTATACACATATGCACATGCTTAATCTCCATACTTTTCCCCAAACAGGTTGTTTTTTTAAAAAAATTTTTATTTATTGTCTAAAGTTTTACATATGTCTCCTTTTTCCCCGCTCGACCCCCTACCCCCAGCCACTCCCACCCCAGGCAAGCCCCCACCGCCCCAGTGTCCGTGTCCATTGGTTATGCTAATATGCATGCATACAAGTCCGTTAGTTGCTCTAGAACTCCCTCTCCTCCCCTGCCATTTGTCTCAGAATCTATTCTTGTTCATCAAATTATGTTGATCATTATAACCCACATATGAGTGAGATCATGTGATATTTATCTTTCTCTGACAGGCTTATTTCACTTAGCATAATGCTCTCCAGTTAAATCCATGCTGTTGCAAATGGTAAAAATTCCTTCTTTTTTATAGCGGCGTAGTATTCCACTGTGTAGATGTACCACAGTTTTCTAATCCACTCATCTGCTGATGGGCACTGAGGCTGTTTCCAAATCTTAGCTATGGTGAATTGTGCTGCTACAAACATAGGGGTGCATATATCCTTTCTGATTGGTGTTTCTAGTTTCTTAGGATATAGTTCTAGAAGTGAAATCACTGGGTCAAATGGGAGTTCCATTTTTAAATTTTTGAGGAAACGTCATACTGTCTTCCACAGTGGCTGCATCAGTCTGCATTCCCACCAGCAATACACAAGGGTTCCTTTTTGTCCACATCCTCACCAGCACTTGTTTGTTGATTTGTTGATAATAGCCATTCTGACAGGTATGAGATAGTATCACATTGTCATTTTGATTTGCATCTCTCAGATGATTAGTGACTTTGAGCATGTTTTCATATGTCTCTTGGCTTTCTGAATGTCCTCTTTCGAAAATGTCTATTTAGGTCCTTTGCCCATTTTTTGATTGGGTCGTTTATCTTCCTTTTGTTAAGTTGTATGAGTTCCCTGTAAATTTTGGAGATTAAACCTTTATTGGAAGGATCATTGGCAAATATGTTCTCCCACGCAGGGGGCTTTCTTGTTGTTTTGTGGATGGTTTATTTTGCTACGCAAAAACTTTTTATTTTGATGTAGTCCCATTTGTTTATTTTCTCCTTAGTCTCCATTGCCCTAGGAGCTGTGTTGGTAAAGATTCTGCTAAGACATATGTCTGCTATTTTGCTGCCTATGGAGTCTTGTAGGATTTTTATGTTTTCCCATCTTACATTTAAGTCCTTTACCAATTTTGAGTTTGTTTTTGTGTATGGTGTAAGGTGGTGGTCTAGTTTCATTTTTTTGCATGTATCTGACCAAATATCCCAGCACCATTTATTGAAGAGACTGTCTTGACTCCATTGTATGTTCTTGCCTCCTTTGTCAAATATTAATTGAGCATAATGGCTTGGGTTGATTTCTGGGTTCTCTGTTCTGTTCCATTGGTCTGTATGTCTCTTCTTGTGCCAGTACCAGGGAGTTTTGAGAACTGTGGCTTGATAATACAGCTTGATATCTGGTATTGTGATCCCTCCAACTTTGTTCTTCTTTCTCAGGATTGCTGTAGCTATTCGAGGTCTTTTTTTTATTCCAGATGAATTTTTGGAGAGTTTGTTCTAGATCTTTGAAATATGCCGTTGGTATTTTAATGGCGATTGCATTGAATCTGTAGATTGCTTTGGGTAGTATGGACATTTTAATGATGTTGATTCTACCAATCCATGAACATGATATGTTCTTCCATTTGCTTATGTCTTCCTCTGTCTCTTTTCTCAATGTCCTGTAGTTTTCAGAGTACAGGTCCTTTATGAAATTACTTTCAAGGCCATTTCATAAAGGCAGATAAAATCCATCTTACAATATCATATAGCCACCATACTATCCAACTTGATCACCCACCAATTTGTTTCACAGACATGAGTCCAAATGATTCCTGGCCACTTCCACAAATCTAATCCAGAAAGAAGGATAGAGGAGAGAGAGAGAGAGAGAGAGAGAGAGAGAGAGAGAGAGAAGGAAAGAAAAGAGAGGGAAGAAGAAAAAAAAACAATTTTTATCATACAACTCAGAATATTCTTCAAAATGGAGTTTTGAAATGAATTTTATGTTGGGAGAAGCTGGGGAAAGATACACAGTATTATTCTACAATTTCCTGTGAATCTATAATTATTTCAAAATAAAAAGGTTTAGACACTCCAGGGCAGCCAGCGCAGGCACAGAGACCACGCCATCTTGAAGAGCAGGACTGCTCTTCACCCTATTTCCTGCTCTCCGGCGGCTGCAGCCATGAAGGTCGAGCTGTGCAGCTTCAGTGGGTACAAGATCTACCCCGGACACGGGCGGCACTATGCCAGGACCGACGGGAAGGTTTTCCAGTTTCTTACTGCAAAATGCGAGTCGGCATTCCTCTCCAAGAGGAACCCTCGGCAGATAAACTGGACCGTACTCTACAGGAGGAAGCACAAAAAGGGACAGTCGGAAGAAATCCAAAAGAAAAGAACCCACCGTGCAGTCAAATTCCAGAGGGCCATCACTGGTGCATCTCTTGCTGATATAATGGCCAAGAGGAACCAGAAGCCTGAAGTTAGGAAAGCTCAGCGAGAACAGGCTATCAGGGCTGCCAAAGAAGCAAAAAGACTAAGCAAGCATCTAAAAAGACAGCAATGGCTGCTGCTAAGGCTCCCACAAAGGCAGCACCTAAGCAAAAGATTATGAAGCCTGTGAAGGTTTCTGCTCCCTGTGTTGGTGGAAAACGCTAAGTTGGCAGATGAGATTCTTAAATAAAGACCTGACTATAACTAAAAAAAAAAAAAAAGAGCAGGACTGCTTACAACTAGGACCCTAGCCTCACCACCACCCAATCTAGTCTCAGACACAAGCTGGGACCCTAAGACCACTCAGAAAAAAGACCTGCAGACCCACAGACACCAAGACTCCAGACATCTTGGCCGCAGATTACTGTGAGTCATGGAGCCCATCCCCTCCCCACCGTCCCGCTGCGGTGGCATAGGACCTGCCCAGGTCACGGGTGCCAGAGGGAAGCCAGTGCTGGCAGCCGGGGGAAGGAGGCCTACTCTTGCACGAATTTCATGCATTGGGCCTCTAGTCTATATATAGAAAAGGCTAATATGCAGAGTCCCCACAGGAGATTGACCGGGAGACTGGGAGTTCTATCACTCGCTATGCCATGCGCTGACCACCAGGAGGCAGCACGGAATGAAGGAAGGCCCCGACCGGCAGCCAGCAGCCGGGGAAGGGAGGCCCAGGCCCAAGCCAGCAGCTGGAAGGCCCCGATCAGCCCTGATTGCCAGCCAGGCCTAGGGACCCTACCCATGCACAAATTTCATGCACTGGGCCTCTAGTGATGAAATAAGATTCAAAAGCATCTGGAGGAGGGAAGAAAAGAGAAAGTGGAGCTGAAGACAGGTTGAGAGAAAGAATTCCAACGACTTAATTCAGAAGACTCTAGTCACAAAGCAGGCAGAGAAACAGAGTGGCCAAGGGCTTTAAGAAGTAGAGGTAGTATGTCAGTGAAGTAAGAAAAAACAGAAGTCACTTCTGTTTGGAAAAATAAAGGAAAGGAAATTTTTTAAAGGAAAAGAGTAATTAGTGTCAAATTATACAAAGAGCTCAGATGGAACAAGAGTTTAAATTAGGTAACTAGGACAGATACAGGGTGGGGCAAAAGTAAGTTTACAGTAGACCAAAGAGTTTATTCTTGTATTGTTCTTTATTAATTATTGTATTATTTTCAAAACAAACAACTGTTTGCCCCACCTGTATAAGATTACCATGGTGTAGGAAAGAACAGGAGGGGAAGAAGTAGAAAAGTTTTGTGGTAAAAAGAGTGACTAGCAAGGGTCAGTGAACTCTTTCCTCTAGGTTTTGTGAATCACACACTGTCCCATATTTTTGCTTCTTTTTTTAAACAACACTTTAAAGACATAAAAAGCATTTTAGCAGGTTTATACAAAAACCAGGCCACAGGACAGATCTGAGCAGCTGGCAGTAGCTTCCCAACCCCTTCTTAGAGCATGGTGGTCAAGGGCACAGACTCTGAGCCAGACAGACTGGGTTAATATTCAGCTACTCACTATCGAGGTGCCCTTATGCAAGTCACTTAACTTCCCTATGTCTGATTTCCTTACCTGTAAAAGAGGATAATAATAGCAGCTACCTCGTAGATTGTTGTAAAAAGTAAACACAAGTAAAGCACTTACTACTTAGAGAAAAGCCGTATCACTAAGGGGGATTTGTTAGAGGGTGGGCAGACCGATGAGAGCCATCACAGGAGATATACTACCTGGAAAAAGGAATCATTTTGTTTAAAGTCCCCAAGAAGAAAAGGAGGAATGGGATCAGAACCGTGCAGGTGAAAGCAGAGAGACAGGCTCCATCCCACCTGCTGAGGAAAGTATAAACTGGTCTGGAGACCAGCCTGCCAACTTTTATCAAAATTTCCAATGTGCACATCTTTTGAGCTTTTCACCTCTTCGTAAATGTGGCTGTGTATACATACCCAAGCAAGTATAAAGCTATGAATGCAGCGCTGGTCAAAATGGAAATAACGTAGAAATCCATTAATAGGGGAAAGGTAAATAGTCATGCACAACTATACAATGGAATCCCACAGAACTGTTTAGAACAGTGGTTCTCAACCTTCCTAATGCCGTGACCCTTTAATCCAGTTCCTCATGTGGTGATCAACAATTTCATTGTTACAAATTGAACATAATTAAAGCATGGTGATTAATCACAAAAACAATATGTAATTATATACGTGTTTTCCGATGGTCTTAGGCGACCCCTGTGAAAGGGTCGTTTGACCCCCAAAGGGGTCGCGACCCACAGGTTGAGAACCGCTGGTTTAGAAGAAAGAGAGAAATATGCTGGCATGGAAAGATTTCTATAACTTATTTTTTAATTAAACTTTTTTTTGAGATAATTGTAGAGTCATATGTAGTTGGAAGAAATAAAACAGATCCCATGTACCCTTTATCTAGTTTCCCTCAATGGTGACATCTTATAAAACTAAAGTTCAATATCATGAATTAATTTTTAATATAAAAAATGAACAGCATGCAAATTACACACTCCCTTTTGTGTATTTTAAGCATCCATACAGTCTGTACATGTACACAGGCAGACATTTAATTGCTAGGAGTTGATACCTCTGGAAAGTGAGAAAGGGCACTGAAGGAAGAAAATGGAGGCTGGCATTGACTTCTACTTTATGTTCAGTTGCACTCATTTTTCTTACAAAATGCACATATTATTTTTAGGTCATAGAAGGTGAACAGGTAGAGGGGTTAAATTTTGAAATAAATAGAGGCGCCTATTCTTTCAATCAAGCAGATCTTCTGTTTGGAGCAGAGGGGAAGAAGGCCGAGGAAGATCACACTGAAAGCTTCCATCTCCTCCATTAAGGAGGAGGGAGACTGATGTATTCTGCCACCATCTACCACCCACTGCGGGCTCTGTTCTACACAGTGGACAATCAAAAATTAACCAGACAGGTATGATCTCTGACCTCAAGAAACCTGGAAAGGTGAACATTAACCAGAAATTACACAACTAAAATTACCATTACAGCACAGCACGGCAGTTTAGAACCTGACCGCCTTGGTTCAAATCTCAACACTGGTACCAAATGGCTGAGTGGCTTCGCTTCAGTTCCCTCATTTATAAAAGAGGTTCCATTTATTTACCCACCTATCTAACCCACAGGCTGCTCTGAGGACTGAAAAACATCCGTATGCATAAATCACATAGAACAGTGCCTGGCGCACAATAAACACTCAGATGTTTGCTGTTGCTGTTATTCTCATTACTATTAATTATTTCACGAGGAATCCAATCTATCTTCAGGCAAATGGAAAGTCAGCAAAAGCTTCTTTTGAGAAAGTGACATAGAGGTTAAGTCCCAAAGATGAATATAAATTAAACACCAAAAGAGAAACACTGTCTAGCAGAGGGACGAATGTAACCAAAGACCTATGCTAAGAATAAGCTTGGCATATGAAGGATCTGCAACAGGCCAGTGAGGTTCTGAAAGGAGAGAGAGAGGAGGCTGGAAAAAAGGGCATGTTAAACTTTAAGAATTTTATCTTTATCTGAGTAATAAAAGGTATTACATAAGAAATAACATAAGGGATTTGTCAGTTGGGTGTGTTTTTTAAAATCACTTTCCTGGGACATGGAGTTTTCTGTAATGAAGGGAGATAAACCTGGGTTTATCAAAAATGGGTATTTAGAAAGAACAGTCATTCTGCTGAAGGAGAAAATAAATCTACTACAGACAAGTAAGAAGACTACTAAAGAGAGTAACAAGCATAGGCAAGGGTAGAAGTCATGAATTAGTAAGAAAATCAATGATTCAATCATGTCCTCGGGCCATAGAGCAGAACACAGAAGATGGACAGTATTGTTAATCCACAGCTGGAGACATGCATGGCACTGGGAGAGAAGAAAGAAGGAGCAGGGGAACTGAGGACACTCCGACTCATTGACAGTGACCAACCACAGTGTCCACAGGACATAAAGTGATGCCAGGAAGGATGTCACAGACTTGAAGGCAGGGAAGATCTAAGGGGCTGGAAGCCTCAGTGAGGTCTGAGAAGAACCTCAGCAAATGGCAAAACTGGCAAGACAGAAAACTGTGTTCAGAGAGTGCAATTTCCAAATTTCACCGATTTCAGAGGTAGATGTCACAGGAATAGATTGCTACTGACAAGAGGAGGACAGACACCATAAATAATGTGTTTTTAAGTATCTGGATTAAAACAGAGATGCCTCGGAGATCAACAAGATGGCGGCATAGGTAAACACCACCGGAGACTGCTGCCGCAAACAACCACTTCAAAAATACAACTAAAAGACGGAACGGACATCACCCAGAACCACAGGAAAGCTGGCTGAGGAGAGACCCTTCAACTAGAAGGAAAGAGAACAGCATACCGAGGCTCAGAAGAGGCACAGTGTGGAAAATATAAAGGTACTGAGGTGCGCGCGCAAAGCGGGCTGGTGGCTGAGGGCGCGGTTGTCGTTTTCGGTCAGGAGTGAGTCTCAGACTCTGGGCTCCAGATCCGGGCGAGTCTCTAGGGACTCAGACTCAGACGGGAGAAGCGGGATTGTCCGGCATCAGTTGGAATCTGAGGGCAGCTTTCTCTCCGAGGTTTGCAGCGGCTGCCGGGGTTCTGAGAAGCAGAGCCTCTGGGAACGGGACTGAGAGCAGCCATAACTGCTCCCTCCTCCGCCCTGTTGATCCCGCCCTGCCCAAGCCCTGCGCAGAGCCATTTGCCGGATCGCCTCAGGCAAAGGCTAGATTAGCACCTCCCCAGAGGACAGAAGTTTTCCACACAGCTGATTCTCACAGCCAGTCAGCCTGGTGGTCAAATCCCTCTAGTATTAACTACAACAATCCGGATCAACTAGAACAAGACTGCGCACAAAGACCACAAGGGGGTGCACCAAGAAAGCATAAAAAATGCGGAGACAAAAAAACATGACAGAAATGGAGGATATAGAGCTAAAAAACGCAATTTTGAGGGCTTGCAATAATGTGCTACAAGCTGCCAATAAACTTGATGAGAGCCTCACGAAAACTAATGAGACCCTCAATGCTACGATAAAAAAACAACTAGAAATTAAGCATACACTGACTGAAATAAAGAATATTATACAGACTCCCAACAGCAGACCAGAGGAGCGCAAGAATCAAGTCAAAGATTTGAAATGCGAAGAAGCTAAAAACACCCAACCGGAAAAGCAAAATGAAAAAAGAATACGAAAATAGTGTAAGGAGCCTCTGGGACAGCTTCAAGCGCACTAATATCAGAATTATTGGGGTGCCAGAAGATGAGAGACAGCAAGATATTGAAAACCTACTTGAAGAAATAATGGCAGAAAACTTCCCCCACCTGGTGAAAGAAATGAACTTACAGGTCCAAGAAGCGCAGAGAACCCCAAACAAAAGGAATCCAAAGAGGACCACACCAAGACACATCATAATTAAAATGCCAAGAGCAAAAGACAAAGAGAGAATCTTAAAAGCAGCAAGAGGAAGAGTCTCAATTACCTACAAGGGAATACCCATACGACTGTCAGCTGATTTCTCAACAGAAACTTTGCAGGCCAGAAGGGAATGGCAAGAAATATTCAAAGTGCTGAATACCAAGAACCTACAACCAAGATTACTTTATCCAGCAAAGCTATCATTCAGAATTGAAGGTCAGATAAAGAGCTTCACAGATAAGGAAAAGCTAAAGGAGTTCATCACCACCAAACCAGTATTATACGAAATGCTGAAAGGTATCCTTTAAGAAGAGGAAGAAGAAGAAAAAGGTAAAGATACAAATTGTGAATAACAAACATGCATCTATCAACAAGTGAATCTAAGAATCAAGTGAATAAATAATCTGATGTACAGAATGAACTGGTGATTATAATGAATCAGGGACATAGAAAGGGAATGGACTGACTATTCTTGGGGGAGAAAGGGGAATGGGAGATGCGGGAAGAGACTGGACAAAAATCGTGCACCTATGGACGAGGACAGTGGGTGGGGAGTGAGGGTGGAGGGTGGGGCAGGAACTGGGAGGAGGGGAGTTATGGGGGGAAAAAAAGAGGAACAAATGTAATCTGAACAATAAAGATTTAATATAAAAAAAATTTTTTAAAAATAAATAAAAAGCTAAAAAAATAAATAAATAAAACAGAGATGCCTTGCTAAAAACAAATCTTTTTTTTTTAATATATTTTTTTGATTTTTTACAGAGAGGAAGGGAGAGAGATAGAGAGTCAGAAACATCGATGAGAGAGAAACATCGATCAGCTGCCTCCTCCACATCTCCTACTGGGGATGTGCCCGCAACCCAGGTACATGCCCTTGACCGGAATCGAACCTGGGACCTTTCAGTCCGCAGGCCGACGCTCTATCCACTGAGCCAAACCGGTTTCGGCACTAAAAACAAATCTTAACCTGTTCATTTAGCCAAATAATTTTCAAGGACTTCCTTGACTTTCCTGACTAAAGCTCTTAGACAAATAGAGAAGAAAATTTTCTCAGCTTGATTATTTGTCACAACTGGAGAGCAAGCATCATGGTAACAGTAAAAACTAAAGCACAGAACCTAAAACTGAAAGAAAATATTTGCAAAGCATGTTTCTAATGAAGGATTGGTATCCAAAATATACAAGGGACTCTTAAAATTCAACAAAAAGACCCAATTTAAAAATGGGTAAAAGATCTGAATGTCACCAAAGACGCACAGAGAGCAAATAAGCACGTGAAAAGAAGCTCAACATCATGTCTTATGGAATTGCAAATTAAAACAAGATACCACACTGTATACCTACTAGAAGAGCAAAAGTCCAAAACGCTGACAACAGCAAATGCTGACAAAAATGTGGAACAGGAACTATCATTCATTGGCTGGCGGAAATGCAAAATGGCACAACCACTATGGAAGACAAGTTTGACAATTTCTTGCGAAACCAAACATACTCTTAACTTACGATAGAGCACTTATGCTTCTATATTTACCCACGAGTTGAAAATTTAGGTCTACACAAAAATCTATACCAGGATGTTTATAGCAGCCTTATTCATGACTGTCAAAACTTGGAAGCAATCAAAATGTCCTTCAATAGGTGAGTGGATAAATAAACTGGGGCACATCCAGACTACGGTATATTATTCAATTACCAAAAAAAAAAAAAAAAAAAAAAAAAAAAAATGAGCCCTGGCCAGGTAGCTCAGTTGGTTAGAGCAGTGGTCGGCAAACTCATTAGTCAACAGAGCCAAATATCAACAGTACAACGATTGAAATTTCTTTTGAAAGCCAAATTTTTTAAACTTAAACTATATAGGTAGGTATATAGTTATTAACTTTATTAGGGTACTCCTAAGGCTTAGGAAGAGCCACACTCAAGGGGCCAAAGAGCCGCATGTGGCTCTCGAGCCGCAGTTTGCTGACACCAAGGTTGTGGGTTCGATCTCCAATCAGGGCACATACAAGAAGCAACTAATGAATACATGAATAAGTGGTACATAAATAAATTATTATTTGCTGGTGATTAAACAACAAATCGATGTTTCTCTTTCTCTTTCTCTCTCTCTCTCTCTAAAATCCAATAAATTAAACAATAAAATAAAAATAAATAAAACTTATGAACTGTTTATTTTTCTTAAAAAAAAATAAATGAGCTATTAAGCCACAAAAAGACATGAAGGAACCTTAAATACATATTGCTAAGTGAAAGAAGTCAACCTGAAAAAGCAACATACTGTACTAGTATATTTCCAACTATATGACATTCTGGAAAAGGTAAAATTATGGAGGCAATAAAATGATCCATATGTGATAGGGTTTGGGGGAGGGAGGAAATGAATAGGTGGAGGATGGTAAGTTTCTAAGGCAGTGAAACTATTTTATGAGATCCTATAATGGTATATACCTGATATTATGCATTTTTCCAAACCAATATAACTGTACAACATAAAATGTGGACCCCCCCCAATGTGAACCATAAATTTAGTTAATAATTATGTATCAATATGCAAGATGTTATTATTCGGGGAAACTGGGGAGAGGAGGAGATGTAAGGAGGTATATGAGAATAATCTATACTTTCTGATAAATTTTTCTGTAAACCTAAAACTGCTCCAAAAAAAGAAAGTATAGTAATTTAAAACAAAAACTAAAAGCATCACCATTTGATGTCCTCTATTGGAGAGGAAATATAAAGATTAAAGTTGCAAGCTCTTGCTTTTCTACTTACTGGTTGTGTCACTTTGGACAAAGTATAAACTTTGCTAAGTCTCAGATTCTTCCCTGGTAAATTGGGGACAATAATCATTGTGGAGCTAAGAAGATTAAATGAGCTCATACATGTAAAGAACTAAGAAGAGTGACTAGAACAAATTTAGTATTCAATAAATATTCACTCCCTGTGCCTTAAAGGTCTATAAGCCTATAAGTCAACAACACCTGGGGGCTTGTCAAAAATGCAAACTGCCCTGACCGGTTTGGCTCAATGGATAGAGTGTCGGCCTGCAGACTCAAGGGTCCTGGGTTCGATTCTGGTCAAGGGCATGTACCTTGGATGCGGGCACATACCCAGTAGGGAGTGTGCAGGAGGCAGCTGATTGATGTTTCTCACTCATCGATGTTTCTGGCTCTCTATCCCTCTCCTTCCTCTCTGTAAAAAATCAATAAAATATATTTTTTTTAAAAATGCAAACTCTCAGGGCCAACTACAGAATCTGCATTTTTATAAGACCCCCCCAGGTAATTTCTGTGTGCACTGTATCAAGTGGTATTATCAACAAAGCTACTCTTCAACACTGTCACTAAAAAAGGAGCATACATATGAGAGGGCCGGCCATACCTCCCTGCTTAAGCTCCTGGAGGGTCTTGGAAGACATGGACATGCCTTGAAGAGGAAGTCTATTCTTATGAACTGTATAGAGCACCCAAAATAAAATCCTATATAATAAAAAAAAATAGCATAAATACTGGAAGAGTCCAAATTATTATTTGCTGATGATTATAATAGTATGCTTTTAGAAAGAGACTGCGTTGATTGTAATAGTTAATGAAATTTTGAAACATACTCTAAAGTAACAGTAATTAAAACATGTAGAACAAGCACAAATAAATACCCTTTATTAAGAAGTATATGTTAACAAGACCATTTCAAGTAAGTAGGTAAATGATAAAAACTATTAGGACAAATGGCTATCAATTTTTTTAGATCAGACCCTTATCTTAGATTATACTGAAAATACATTGCAAGTGGATTAAAAACCAAAATATTAAAAACAAATTTACAAAGTACTAGAAGAAAATATAAAATATTTTTAATGTTTTGGTGAGGACCAATTTTCCTAAGCATACCATAAACAACCGAAGTCATATTGGAATGATAATTTTAAAGAAAAAACAAACCTCTTATATGACAAAAGATATAACAAAAGTTAAAAGCTAAGATAAATGATATGTGGAGAAACAATACTTATACCATATGTAACAAAGGATTAAAACCACAACATGATGTTTTTAAAGGTCTTTTACATGAATAAGACAAAGTAGATTTATATACTCAAGATGCAAAGAGACTGAGTTCCAAAAGCTGCAGTTAAACAAAATAAAATAAACCCCCCAAAATCTACCTGCAAAAATTTACATGTGCACAGAAAAACGTATGGAAGAACATATACCAAACTGTCTGTTTCTCTGCCAATACCATGCTGTTTTGATTATCATAGCTCTATAGTATAATTTGAAGTCAGGTAGCATGATACCTCCAGCTTCGTTCTTTTTTTTTTCTTTTTTTTTCAGGATTGCTTTGGCTATTCTGGGTCTTTTTAGATTTCATACAGATCTGATGATTTCTTGTTCTATTTCTTTAAATAATGACATTGACATTTTGATGGGGATTGCATTAAATCTGTATATTGCTTTGGGTAATAAGCATTTGATAAACATCCATTTATGATTAAAACACTCAATAAAATAGGAATAGAAGCAAAGTACCTCAACATAATAAAGGTCATATATGATAAACCCTAGCCAGTATTATACTCATGGTGAAAACAAAGCTTTTCCCCTAAGATCAGGAACAAGACAAGGATGTCCACTCTCACCACTCTTATTCAACACTAGAGGCCCGATGCACGAAATTCGTGCATTAGGAGGGTTCCTAGGCCTGGCTGGTGATCTGGGCCGATCTGTGGGACGACTGGCGGGGTGATCAGGGGGCTACTGCTGGCACCCACCTTGGCTGGCCTGGGGCCTACAGGCTGAGGGCAGCTCCTGCGTTGAGCGTCTACCCCCTGGTAGTCAGTGCACGTCACAGCGACCAGTTATTCCAACGATCATTCCGCTGTCTGGTCTATTTGCATATTAGGCTTTTATTATATAGGATAGTACTGGAAGTCCTAGCCAGAGCAATAAGGCAAGAGAAAGAAATAAAAGGCATCCAAATAGGGAAGAAAGAAGTCAATCTGTCACTTTTTGCGGATGACATGATGCTGTATATAGAAAACCCTAAAGACGCCACCAAAAAACTACTAGAAACAATAAACAAATACAGTCAAGTTGCAGGATACAAAACCTATGTGCAAAAATCCATTGCCTTTCTCTATACCAACAACAAAAGTTCAGAAAAAGAAATGGAAAAAACAATTCCTTTTGCAATAGCAACCAAAATAATAAAATACCTAGGAATAAACTTAACAAAGAATGTGAAAGACCTATATATTGAAAATTACAAAGCATTATTAAAAGAGATTAAAAAAGACACAACAAAATGGAAAAATATCCCATGTTCATAGATTAGTTTAAAAAAATTTTCTGAATGATAGCTTTACCTTAAATAGCTAACACTTTCAGTAAGAATCACAAGCTTCCTGGTTTTCCCAACAATTACTTAACCTCAAAATCTTGACATTTGGAAAATATATCCTCACATTATCGAAATTCTCCTAAGAATTCTTTAAGTAAAAATATGCCAACTTTTGTCGTCCCCAAATGGGCCACTATATTCAATTTCTAGTGGCCCTCTGTTCAAAGGTAGTTCCAACCTTATTTCAAATGTAAAATGTCTAAACTAGACAAGAAATATAGCACCACATGAACAAAATACGCCTACCAGTAACAGACAGCAACTGGTTGAAGAGTCACTGCAAAGTAATTCCATATTCACTTCAGTTTCAATTCTGAATCATTTCTGGGTCATTAAACTGGGGAAAAAATGGTCACCACTGACTAAACACAAGCTTCAGCCCCCAAATCACTAAATGTGGAGAAAGTACATGCCCTCAAGAAGACTGCCAATGGAGGCTTTTTCCAAAAAAGTGGTTCGGAAACACAGCAAAAACCTTGTATAGGTACCACGTTAATTCCCTCAACCCCTTTGGAAACTACTGGAAGTAAATGACTGAAAAGTAAAACAATGAGAAAAGATCATTTTCAGATCTTATACTAGTATACCGCAAGCACATGAAGTACTGAAATTAGAAGATTAAATCATTTTGCTCTAGATGAATTGGAAATTAGCTTTATTGGTTTCTTATAATACACGTAGAAATTTTCAGCTGCTAAAATGAATTATATAACTACTTGGAGGGTTTTTTATTACTTAAACTTAATAAAATGTATTACATGTAGATTTACCTAATACTAATTTATCGTTACTTCATTAGACCCAAATTTATTAGTGATAAAAACTGCCAGTTGTTGGCATAAACCCAACCTCCCCTTTCCCTAAAACTGCAACTCAAACAACTTTAAGCTAAAACAATCAGTGCCCAGAACCAAGATGGCAGCGTAGGTAAATGCTGGTACTCGTCACCTCCCAAAACCACATCAAAATTACAACTAAAGTACAGAACCATCATTCAGAACTGCCTGAAAGCTGGCTGAATGAAGTCCTACAGCTGGGAGAGAAAAGAAGAAGCACACCGAGATTGGTAGGAGGAGCGGAGGCGCAAAACCATCTGGTCCAGCACTCACGTAGGCTGTTCTTTCAATCCAGAGGAAGATCATCTCTGTGGAGGCCACCTGTGAGGAGCAAGGGGTCCCAGCCCCACACCAGACCCCCGCCCCCACCCAGGTTCCCGGAGCTGGGAAGAGAAGTCCCTGTAACTTCGGGCTGTAAAAACCGGCGGGGATTATGGCCAAGGGACAGGAGGCTGCAGGAGAACCAGGTGTCCCTCTTAAAGGGCCAGTGCACAAATGTATTCAGACTTGCTTCCTCTGAGTTCCAGCACCAGGAGGTACTGGGGGACCCTGACACATACAGGAGGAACTGGATTGTCTGGCATTGGAGCAGGAACTCGGGGGCGGCTTTCTGTCGGAGGAGGCAGAGATCACTGTTCCTATGCCAAGACCTCCCCAGTCCCAGGGCCGACTGGCAACTGTATCTGAGTCCCCATCACTTTGGAACACACTGTTTGCTCTGCCCTGGTGATTCCCTGAGACCCCACCCGATCCTATCTACATCCCCACCCAAGTTGTTTGAAACAGCTTTTCCATATGAATGGCCTGTCCTGGCTTAGGCTTCAGACTTTGCTAAAATCTCTCAAGCAAGCTGCAGCTGGGTCAGCGTGCCTCTAACCTATCAATAAAAGGCAAAAGACACGGCACTATCACCAGCTTGCCTTGCTTCACAGCTGGACCTCGCCTGGGCACTTCTAAACCCAATACAATTAGGAGGAATCTGCAGATCTCTCTGTAGCTCCTGCTGGGTGGCCTCAGGGAGTGGTTGACTTTGCACCTCCCTGGAAACCCAAGAGTCAGTGCAACCGGTGGACAGTTTCATACCATACCAGATTACAACTCTACACATCCACAAGAGACACAACTCAAGGGGCAGACTCAGTGAACACCAATCCCCCATGAAGCAAGTCCTGCTCCATAGAGGTGTCTCCTGCACAGCAGCTCTTCCACTGAAGTCAGAGCTGGTCCTCACAGTCAATTGGCCTAGAGGTCAATTCTTCCCAGTGATGCCAGCAGCAATCAAGTCTCAACTACAAGAAGACTGTGCACAGTGCCCAGCTCAGGTAACTGGGGAGGCTGAGCCACTAGGCCCTATAGGACACCTACTATACAAAGCCACTCTACCAACTCAAGGAGACATAGCAGCTCTACCCAGTAAATAGAAACCAACACAGGGAAGCAGCCAAAATGAGACAAAGAAACATGTCAGAAATGGAAGAAAGCAAACTACTGGAATAGAGTTCGAAACCACAGTTATAAGGTTACTCGAGAATCTTCTAGAAACCTCCAAGGGACTTAGTAAGACTTTCAAGAATCTTAGTGAGAATGCCAAAAAAATGGAAAAGGACCAGTCCAAAATTAAGCATACACTGACTGAAATAAAGAATAATATACAGGGATTCAACAATACAGTAGAGGATTCTGAGAATCAAATCAATGATTTGAAATATGAGGAAGCAAAAAACATCCAACAAGAAGAGCAAAAAGAAAAAAGAATCCAAAAATATGAAGATAGTGTAAGGAGCCCTTGGGACAACTTCAAGTGTACCAACATTCGCCTTATGGGGGTGCCAGAAGGAGAAGAGAGAGAGCAAGATATTGAAACCTATCTGAAGAAATCATGACAGAAAACTTCCCCTACCTAGTTAAATCAATCCTATCTAATAAAGAGGGAATATGCTAATTACCCTCACGCTGTTGCAAAGATGGTGGTGCCCACAGCCAATAAGGAGGGAATATGCTAATTGACTGCCCCACCCTCAAAGATGGCAGCGCCCACAGCCAATAAGGAGGGAATATGCTAATTGACTGCCCCACCCTCAAAGATGGCGGCGCCCAGTGCCCTCAGCCCCCCAGCCACCCAGGGCCGGCCTGAGGCGCAGGTAACCAAGGCCGGCCGAGGCTTGCGCTGCCAGCAGTGGTAGCAGCAGAGGTGTGATGGGACGTTGCCTTCCCCTGATTACCGGGTTGCCTCCCGCCCCTGAGGGCTCCCGGACTGTGAGAGGGGGCAGGCCAGGCTGAGGAACGCCCCCTCCAGTGCATAAATTTTCATGCCTCAGGCCTCTAGTAGACTTGTAAGTCCAGAAAACACAGAGACTCCCAAACAAGAGGAACCCAAAGAGGCCCACACCAAGACACATCATAATTAAAATGCCAAGGGTTAAACATAGAGAGAATCTTAAAAGCAGCAAGAGAAAAAGCAGTTAGCTACCTACAAGGAAATGCCCACATGATTGTCAGCTGATTTCTGAACAGAAACTATGCAGGCCAGAAGTGAGTGGCAAGAAATATTCAAAGTGATGAACAGCAAGGACCTACAACCAAGATTAACCAGCAAAGCTATCATTTAGAATTGAAGGTCAGATAAAGAGCTTCACAGACAAGAAAAAGCTAAAGGAGTTCATCACCACCAAACCAGTATTATATGAACTGTTAAAGGGCATTCTTTAAGAAGAGGAAGAAGAAGAAAAAGATAAAAAATATGAACAACAAAATGGCAACAAATACATACCTATCAACAATTGAACCTAAAAATCAAAATAAATGAATAAGAAATCCAATGAATAAAATAAACTGGTGAATAAAATAGAATCAGAGGCATGCAAATGGAGCAGACTGGCGATTCTCAGAGGGAAGGGGGTGGGGGGGCAGGAAGAGATTAAACAAAAATCTTGTATGGATGTATGTCTTACCTATGGACACAGACAATGGGGTGGCAAAGGCCTGGGGTAGGGTGGGAACCAGGTAGAGGAGAACAATGGGAGGGGGTAGATTTGGACATCTGTAATACTCTCAACAATAAAGACTTTAAAAAATAAAATAAAATAATCAGTACCTCAGAAGATGTAATCATAACTCAAATGAAATCATAAATTAATGAGGTAATTCCCCCACAAAGGAAAGAAGAGACTCATTACCTGATATCATATATGTAAAAGGCACAAATCTTGATTTCTAGAGCACCCATGCTCAGAACCACTAAGCATGGCAGCATCCTCGGCTCAACTGAAATTCACCTGCCAGGATACTTGCAACTAAAACAAACTGTCGGACCTAGTTTCTGTTTTTCAAGAGGTAAACAATCTCTCTGGCCTGATTTACCAATAAAGATGTGAGTAAAAAGAAATTATCAGGAGGTGAGCATACCTAGGTTTTAAGTTCTTAGTGAAATTCCTTGTCTTAAAAAAGAAAGACAAATCTTATTAGTAATGTTAAAAATTGTCCACTCTACGTGTCATATTCAGTCAGAAAAAAAATTGCTCTTCAGGTAGACTGGTAACTTTTTTTTTAAATATATTTTATTGATTTTTCACAAAGAGGAAGGGAGGGGGATAAAGAGTTAGAAACATCGATGAGAGAGAAACACCGATCAGCTGCCTCCTGCACACCTCTGACTGGGGATGTGCCCGCAACCAAGGTACATGCCCTTGGCCGGAATCAAACCTGGGACCTTTCAGTCCGCAGGCCGACACTCTATCCACTGAGCCAAACTGGTTAGGACAGACTGATAACTTTTTAACTTGCCAATTAGCATAATATCATAAAGATCTAGGAAAAATGGGCCTGCAAGTGTACAGCATTAAGAATTCATAGAGAGATTAGTCAAGAGTAAACAGGCTCAATACTAAGGTCAAAAATCCTTCAGTCTTTTTAATGTTGGAATCATTCCTGTGTTGAGACTTAAGCTTATTCTCAAGTGTAATTTGTCAGTAACTAAGAAATTTTTAAAAACAACTTAGAGTACTTGTTTTATCCAATTTATAACATACTTCAACAAAGAAACACCAAAAATTATATAATCTATAACTTTATAATTATCTCAAATATATTTTAAATAAAAACAGCATACTATTTATTGCCTCCCATTCTTAACTCCTTTTTCCATATTCTCTGAGATATGCTGACTCTCAATATTAGGAAACAAAGACTAGTTCACCATTCCTCCAATTCATCTACAACGCATTTTACCTTCACTGGTAGTTTTGTATTTGCCCATAGCTCACATTTCTTTTCTACTGAGAAGCACTGCCACAAATTAGGATAACAATACAATTTAGCATGCTATCTTATCAGACTTTAGACGTTATAATTATCGGCTGCTACTCAGATCTTGATTTTTCAATTCTTAGACCTAAAGTAGTCCCTTCTGAAAAAGGCACCTTAATAAAACAACTTCAACTTAAGTTCTTTCTACAAAAAAGGCAGAGTAATTAGTAACCAAATGGCTCATAAATTGAGTTCTCTTAAAACACTCAAAGTATAACTTAAAGTTAAGTAATATATCTGAACTGCATTTAACTTTTAATTACTAAAAATACTATGCTAGAAAATTGTTAGGAATCGATCCCATAGAAAATAATTTGTCTCTAGTGATCCTTACCCAACATAAAATGGAATGTGACTTGACTTGACCTGCTGATAAATCCCAAACTACTTTAGTACATTAAAAAAGGAAAAAACATGAAGACTAAGTTTTGCATTTTAACAATGTGCTATTTAAAACAATAAAAAGGAAAAGCACTAAATAATGCATCTCATTAAGAAAATAAAGTTTCCTTTTATAGCAAATCAGACAACCTACTAACTTGCAAATAATCCATGAAAACAAATTTTAAACCTAAATAGAAACTGAAATATGCCATAAGACAAAATATTCTATATAAAGGAGTTTAACAAAATTGATGTGTGACAACTATAAATAGCTATTTTCACCCAAATCGAGCACCTTTCTTCAATATCCTCACATTTTTAAAAATCTTAGTCCCTGGATTAAGATTTTTTTATTCCAATCAATCTAAAAACTAACAATGTTTCCTTCCATGATCTCATGCCATCAAGAGACTAGAGCTAATTTTTCCTTCTAGTTATACTTCCTGACTTGCTATTTATGTGTCTATGTGCTATGCATTTCACACTCAATGTTATTTGTAAACTCTTGAAACTTATTATCTTCAAGGTCTAATGCAAGCCTTTAGAAGGGCCTTCTGAACTGTAACATTTCCTGCCTCCAGGGCCCGTCCAGAGATCCATTCCAATTCTAACTTTTCTGAACCAAAGGCTGAGTTCTGCCTCTTAATCATGCAAGATTCAGCACAGGACCCAAGTAAATCACTTATCTGAATCTCAACAAATCAGTCATCTGAATCTCAGCGATTAGACAGCTATATTACAGACCATTCCCATCTTTAGAGAAGAGTAAATTATGTTAATTTCCTCCAATCTGGCAGAAAAGTATCCCTTCAGATCTTTAAACCTTGAAAAATAACTCTTTCACGGGGTAAGTAAAATTTACCAAAGCAACATTCTCCCCAACCTGCATTTAAATATGCATTTTAAATATGACCTTAAACATACATGACTTGCATCATGCTAGAATGACATAACAGGACCTAAAACAGCTCAAAACAAGTGCTACCTCCATTCTTGTTCTCTGATGGCAAGCAGGTTATTTTTGGACCAACCCTATGAAGTGGTACTTTGTTACTATGAACTTCATCCTCTGAATATTCCTTTCACATTCAACTTTGGTTCTTGCTTTCTGGCACAAAGCTCCAAAACCTCAATGGAATTCATAATGAAATGCTGGGTCACTATAGTGCAAAAAGGTCAAACCTACAAAAGCTTTCTAAGTGAGAAATCTCTTCAATAAAAGCATATAGAAACTTGCTGACTTACCAGTTCTCTTTTCCCAACAACTATTTGCTTTCTTTGGAGCAAATCCTCAAACACAAAAGTCAACCACCTAGCAAAACTCAAATGCAGACAGGTGTTTTGCAAGCACAGTAAATCTCAAGAGTAACTAATCAACATGAGATAACATCTACTAACAAGCTGCTAATTAGCGTGTGGGCAGTTAACTGCCTAAAAATCTCTCAGTTAAGACGAGCTTTGAGAAAAAGAAAGAATACAACTAAAAGGAAAGTAAACCCATTTTCCACCAACACAAAACCTGCAAAATGAAGAATTACGTAGGTCAACTAGTCCTGCCACACAAAACCCCTCTAGGGGCCCAAACAAACCCTTTGGAGTACTGTTCTACTTTAATCCTCTAAAATCCACGGTTAGGCTTATTAAGGAAAATCCGGAAGAGCTGGACAAAACCGTTGCTTTATCTCTTTTTAAATGAGTAATCATCTGAAAATTAGAAGCACTCTAATGTCAATTGAAAAAAAAGCATTTTATCACAACAAGACTGCCTTGCTTCATTAGTTCTGTTCCCCAGATAGTAAATTTCTCTAATTTAAACTTCTCTTATACTCACAAGACCCTAAAGTTAGTTCCTGCATAAGAAAGACATGACAGAAAATGCTCTATTTCAGACATAAGAACTTCTTATGTTTTACAGAGAAAGGGGGGCCGCACTATAGAAAAAGAAAATAATTACTTAGCAAACTTCCCCAAGTCATAGCCAATGAACTGATCTAACACTGCATGCCACAGAAAAGCAACATGTCTAGCACCAGGTGAGAAATCAAGGTCACTAAGGGGAAGTCCTCATAACACTATATCTCTTCCCCTATCTGCTTTGATGTCAGCTGGGTGCCAACACAATTTCTTTTTGTTTTCTTCTTTAATAAACACAAGTACATAATGTTTATCTGAAATTCCAATTTATTACAAGTTTACCCCTCAATGGGGCCCTTCCTCCTTAAAGACAATTTAAAAACAAACAATTCAGGTGTCACTGAAGTGGGAACACAGGATTCTTACTGTTAACAAGAACAGACAGGCTCCCTGAAGGGCCAGCCTAAAATAAGGACCACTTCCCGAATTCACATGTCATCCTTGCACAGGGCCCATGCTAATCTTCTCTCGTTCCAATTTTATCCTTTTTTTTAAATATGTTTTTACTGATTTTTAGATAGAGAGGGAAGAGAGAGAGGAAGAGAGAGAGATAGATCGGCTGCCTCCTACATGCCCCCCACTAGGGATTGAGCCCAAAATTGGAGCATGTGCACTGACCAAGAATCAAGCAGGCAATCTCTTGGTGCATGGGACGATGCTCAACAGCTGAACACCACCAGCCAGGCTGTATGGTTCCATTTTAGAACATGTGCTGCCGAAGCAAGCACCCACTGCAATTTCTTGATGCCTTTTCTTCCACCTACCCTCCCTGTGTATTCTGCATTAAAAGACTCTGAGAAAAATGTTGTTTGTCTAGAGATACCAAGACTATAAAATGAGACTTTTTAAAAAGACACTTAGAATGCCGGAACTAAGTTACATCATATCCTAGAAAAACCTGCCAGCAAGTCACACCTCAAAATCATTTCTACTTTGCAGGCTGACTCTCAGAATGAATTAAATGTTCAATCAGCAAGTTAAATGAGTGTTTTCTAAGGGATAGCAAGTTTTAACAAAGAAGATTACAAACTGGTATAATAAACTTAAGAATGTTTGAGGCTAGCCTTCCAAATATACCTTAAATATATTATCCTATCTAATAAAAGAGAAACATGGTAATTAGCCATACGGTCCCTACCCTTCCCATTGGCTAATCACTGAGATATGCAAATTAACTGCCAACCAAGATGGCGGCCGGCAGCCATGCACTGAAGCGAACAGGGAGGCTTGCTTGCTCCAGTGACAGCGGACTCCAACGTTCCCCGCCTGACTTGCCGGCCTCTCAGCTGCAACTCTAACCAACTATGTTGCAAATATAGAAGCTAAACAAAACCCCAGAAAACCTGCGTTAGTCAGCCGGGCTTCAGCCAGCCGGACCGCAACATTGTATCAAATACAGAAGGTAAACAAAGGCCAGAAAGCTGCTTTCAGCAGCGAGGCCTCAGAGCTAAAGCTGGCCCAGAATAAAAAAGAAAAAAAGGAGCGGTTGGGAGCTTCAGTCACCTGCCAGCCTGAAAACGGCCCTCAGCCCCTCAGCCAGACTGGCCAGGTACCCCAGTGGGGACCCCCCACCCTGATCCAGGACACCCTTCAGGGCAAACCAGCCAGCCCCTACCCGTGCACCAGGCCTCTATCCTATATAGTAAAAGGGTAATATGCCTCCTGGCACCGGGGTCAGCGTGACGGGGCAGCGCCCAAAACCCCTGATCGCCCTGCGGCTCTGTGTGTGACGGGGGCGGGGCCACAACCTCCCTATCTGCCCTGCTCTGTTCGTGACAGGGGAAGGCGCCCCAACCCCCTGATCAGCCCTGCTCTGTGCCTGATAGGGGGGAGCTCCCCAACCCCCTGATCACCCTGCAGCTCTGTGTGTGACAGGGGGCGGTGCCCCAACTCCCCTATCGGCCCTACTCTGTGAGTGACGGGGGAGCTCCCCAACCCCCTGATGGGCCCTGCTCTGTGTGTGACAGGGGGGAACTCCTCAACCCCCTGATCGGCCCTGCTCTGTGCATGACAGGGGGCAGCGCCCCAACCCCCTGACCTGCTCTGCTCTGTGTGTGACAGGGGGCAACGCCCCAACCCCCTTATCGGCCCTGCTCTGTGCGTGACAGGGGGTGACGCCGCAACTTCCCTATCGACCCTGCCTTGAGTGTGACAGGGGGCGGTGCCCCAACCCCCCAATCCGCCCTGCTCTGTGCATGACAGGGGGCATCACCCCAACTCCCCAATCGGCCCTGCTCTGAGCCCGACCAGGGGCTGCACCTAGGAATTGGGTCTGCCCTCTGCCACCCGGGAGCAGGCCTAAGCCAGCAGATCGTTATCTCCTGAGGGGTCCCAGACTGCGAGAGGGCACAGGACGGGCTGAGGGCCCCCCTCCCCCCCGAGTGCACAAATTTTTGTGCACCAGGCCTCTAGTAAAGCTATAATAAGTAAAGGTGTACAGTAAAAGCAAGCAAAGATAGTACAATCAATGAATTAAAAGAGTTCAAAAATGTGTCCAATTATCTAGAGAATTTGCAGATAAAGTAGCTTTCTAAATCAAGAGGAAAAATATGGATTATTCAATAAATTGTATTGGGACAGCAAGTGAGACTGCTGGAGAAAAAAGATAGGTTCAGTCATTCAATAAATGAAGGACCTAATCTGAGGTAAGTACTGTGGTAGACAATGAAAATAAGACAAGGAAAAAAATTACATATTCCATTGTCCCGAAGGAGCTTACAGTCAAGTAGGATAATAAAGCCATCGATAACCACAAAAACAAATGTAAAATTACAACTTAATAAATTCCACGACTGATCCCTTTCTCATATGGTTTAAACCAAAATGCATTCTACATGAAGCAAATATCTAAATTTAAAAACGAAACCATAAAAGTACCTAAAGAAAACATGGCTAAATGTTTTTATAAGATTAGAATGAAGAAGGAAAATGAGAAGCCATAAAGTAAAACAAAAATCTGACTACATAAAGACGTTTACTTTTTTTTAAAATACACACAAACACAAAGTCAAAAGACGAACACAGAAACGTGTCTATAGTACTTTAAGGGGTAACTAACTTCCCTAATATTCAAAAAGCTGTTGATTATAATTTTTTTTAAAGCCCAATAGAAAAGTGGACAAAGGACACAGACAATTCCAAGACAAAACACAAACAGCCAACGAACAAATTAAATGATATTCAGATTCACTAATAAATAATTACACACTAAAATGACATTTTCTTTTACATGTGGGATTGACTCACTTAGAGATGCTGGTTGCAAGTGTTGAAGAGAACAGAAAAAGTGGTCTTATACACTTTTGTGTGAAGGAGCCTGGCCTTTCCTGGAAGGCAATTTGGCAACATTTATAAAATGTTAAGCACTTATAGTTTGATTCAGACATTCTACTTCTAGTGAACTTTACATTAAATTACGGAGAAAATAGAGAATCTAGTTTCAAAAGAAGATTCTAACTTTGTATATATCATAAAAGAAAAGAATATAACTTTTAGGAAATTTACTGTAGGTTGGACCTAATAAAATTCTAGTATTTTAAAAAATTAAGTCTGAGACTTAAGAGACTTTTGAGTAGTAAGTAGTTCAGCAGCAAATGGAATAGAAAAGAAACACTAGCACAAGTGTGCACATATAAGTATGAGGAAACATTAACTGACATATAATTTGTAATTTAAAAAATCTGGAAACAACTTTAAAATCTATCAGTAGGATACTACTTACAAAAATTATAGTGTATTCATAAGATGGAATACTCTATAGCCATTAAACAGATTGAGACTAGCCCTAACCAGTTTGGCCAAGTGGATAGAGCATGGGCCCCAGATGGAAGACACCCAGGTTCGATTCCGGTCAAGGGCATGAAACCTCAGTTGTAGGCACCTCCCCGCCCAGGCCATGGTCAGGGCACGTGCAGGAGGCAACCAAGTGATGTGTTTCTCTCACACAGATATTTCTCTGTCTTTCCCTCTCTCTTCCACTCTCTCCAAAAATCAATGAAAAAATATCCTCAGGTGAGGGTCAAATAAAAAAATAAAATAAAAAAAGATTGAGACTAGGACAAATGTACTGACATAGAAGAATGTTGGAGATATATTATAAAATTAAAAAACAAGTACTGTAACAAAATAGATGTGTGGTGTGGTCCTTTTTAATAAAAGAATATAAACACTTTATATGGTACATATTTTTTAAAGTTTGATTATAAGACACATATATAGGCAGATAGAACTGGCTGTGCACATATGGCTCTTGAATATATTCTTCTTGTTACTAACTCACAAATCATTACTATAGTATAGATTTTTTGCTTAAGTTGTTAAAAAAAATGAGGAAATCAAAATTTAAAATGTTTGTGCTGAAAACAAAACCATCACAAAAGTGAAAAGACTTCACACAAAATAAAAAATATCTTTAAGTCATATATCTTATAAAGGAACTATATTCAGAATATATAAAGAATTCTTATAACTCAGCAATAAAGAAAAATAACCCAACTAAAAAAATGGGCCAAAAGAAAATCTAAACAAACACTTCAAAGATCTACAAATAGTTAGTCAGCATATAAGAAGATGCTCAACACCATTCATCATTAGAGAAATGCAAATCAAAACCACAGTGAGGACCTAGCTGGTTTGGCTCAGTGGATACAGCATCAGCCTGCAGACCGAAGGGTCCTGGGTTCGATTCCGGTCAAGGACACATGCCCGCGTTGCGGGCTCGTTCCCCAGTGTGGGACATGCAAGAAGCAGCTGATCCATGATTCTTTCTCATCATTGGTGTTTCTCTCTCTCTCTCCCTCTCCCTTCCTCTCTAAAATCAATAAAAATATACTTTAAAAATGAATATTTTTAAAAATTTAAAAAATCAATGGAAAAAATATCCTAGGGTGAGGATTAACAAAAAAATACTTATACACAAATGTTCCTAACAGTATTGTTGATAATAGCCAAAAAGTGGAAATTATGCAAAAGTCCATTGATTCATGAGTGGATGAACAAATGCAGTATATTATTCAGCCATAAAAAGGAATGTAATTCTAACATATTACAATACAGATGAACCTTGAACACATATGTTAAGTGAAAGAAGCCAGGAACAAAAGGCCATATATTTTATATTTTATGATTTCATTTAAATGTAAATTGTCCAGAATCAGGGAAAAACATATAAAGTCGTATCAGTTGCTTAGGGCTAGAAGAGGGAGGCTGGGGAAATGGACAATGACTGTTGATGGGTATGCCATTGCCTTTAAGAGGAATGAAACTGTTCTAAAATCGATCGTGATAGCTGCACAACTCTGTGAACATACTTAAAAACACCAAATTGGGTAAACTGTATGGTATATGAATCATCTGTCAATAAAGCTGATGTAAAAATATCTATACTAATAAAAGGGTAATATGCTAATTAAACCAGACATCCATCTGGACGTCCTTCCGGACAAAGCCATGGAGACGGAGGCTGAGGCAGAGGCGGTTGGGGCAATCAGACCGGCAGGGGAGGGCAGTTAGGGGTGACCAGGCTGGCAGGGGAGGGCAGTTAGGGGCGACCAGGGCAGCAGGGGAGGGCAGTTAGGGGCGACCAGGCTGGCAGGGGAGGGCAGTTAGAGGCGACCAGGCTGGCAGGGGAGGGCAGTTAGGGGTGATCAGGCAGGCAGGCAGGTGAGCGGTTAGGAGCTGGCGGTCCCGGATTGCAAGAGGGATGTCCCGGATTGGAGAAGGTGCAGGCCGGGCTGAGGGACACCCCTCCCCCCCCCATGCATGAATTTCGTGCACTGGGTTCCAGCATAATAAATAAAAAGTAACTAGAAGCTCCGTGAGGTTAAGTGATTTGCCCAAAGAAAACTGCCTGACTAGTAAAATTAAAATTGGAAACACGTGGCCTGACCCCCACACCAAAGCTCAGTTCATTACTACAGGCTGCCTCTGGCAATTGATAGCCAAATAGGTTCCCCAAAGAGTCGGAAAAGCAGAAAACAGTGGTACTATCATAAGAAAGGAAGAGAAATCTAGGTAACACAAACTGAAATGTGATTTTCCAAAATTTAATGTGACTCCCAAATGGACTCTTGGCCTAAAACGTTAAACAACCATTGACATAGGACACTGACTAGTATTAACAGTGCCCTTTTTACTAAGCGCTTGATTAGAGCGGGCACTGGATGCAGCTGCTTACTGAAAAGGAGAGAAAATGAGATAGGGGGCAGCAGGCTGAAATCACTGCCACTCTTCTGCATAAGTCAACAAGGCCAATCAGTAACATGCTGCTGATTGTTATTCTTGAAGACTGCAAACTCCTCTAAAGAGATCCAAAAGTATTATGCCAAGATTTAAGTACCTCCCAGAATTACTATGCAAATATAAGGTATTTTTTTTAATATATTTTATTGATTTTTTGCAGAGAGGAAGGGAGAGGGTTAGAGAGCTAGAAACATCGATGAGAGAGAAACATCGATCAGCTGCCTCCTGCACACCCCCAACTGGGGATGTGCCCGCAACAAAGGTACATGCCCTTGACCGGAATCGAACCCAGGACCCTTCAGTCTGCAGGCCAACACTCTATCCACTGAGCCAAACCGGTCAGGGCCATATAAGGTATTTAGATATAATATATGAAAGGGGTGCCTCTGCAGCTGACTTGGACACAGAGATCATCTGCTGAAATACAGCTGCCCCATTTGACTAGAATAACAATGTCACTGTTGATGAGAAACAGAAAGTAAGCTAAGAGCATACAGTCACTAAAAACATTATTTTGAGAGTTTCAAAAAATGAACTCCTAAAAAAACTTATCTATTGTCAGAACACCGCTTATGCAACGTTAGAACATTTTGACAGAAGCAAAGGGCAATGGGAGGCAGGAAAGAAAGAAAAAATCCTGCAGGTGCCCAACTTATCCTACTGAACACATAGCTCTGCTCCTGCCTCCACAGTGAAAACAGTTCTGTTCCTTGTGGCATGTGAATGAAGATTTCATTTGCCATGAACAGAAAACAACTTACTACATGAAAATGTCAACTTGTTCTCTGGAACACTACACTAGCAGTGAGCAGAAAAAAACTTTTAAACAAGAGAGTTTGGGCTATTTCCTCATCAAATTTTTAACATCACTGGCCCTTTATCATTCATTTCAGTTCATGTAAACTCCAACACAGTGGACAAAAATACCAACCTGAAGTATACACCACAAATAAAAGATTATATAAAATACCTTGTCCTCAAATTTCTAACAACTCTGACTTATTTATCATTTTAAATTAATGTAGAAGCTCTCCTAACCCATTTCCCCTCAACCAACCTGCCAAAACAATCAATCCTTTCCCTTCTCTCTGTAAAACAACTGATGCCCTCAGCATGTGAAATGGCCCCAATTAATAGCTTCTCTCTTATTCCTAAGTATTTCTGTTCCCATCCATCAAGCTGCATGCTGACCAAGAATTGTTTTTACCCAAACTATTTACACCAGTTCTTGTTGTTATAGCTATATAATTTCATTTGACAGGTAAACCAATAAGAGATCAGGGAGAACAGAAAGACATCTATATATCTACACTAATAAAAGAGAAACATGGTAATTAGCGTACGACCACTACCCTTCCCATTGGCTAATCAGCATATCCTTATGCAAATTAACTGTCAACCAAGATGGCGGCCGCAGCCATGCACTGAAGCGAACAGGGAGGCTTGCTTGCTTCAGTGACTGCGGACTCCAACGTTCCCCGCCTAACTTGCCGGCCTCTCAGCTGCAACTCTAAGCAACTATGTACTATGTTGCAAATAAGAAGCTAAACAAAACCCCAGAAACCGGCTTTCATTCAGCCGGGATTCATCCAGCCGGACCACAACATTGTATCGATGTTTTCAGCAGCAAGGCCTCAGAGCTAAAGCTGGCCCAGAATAAAAAAAAAGAAGAAGAAAAGGAGCGGTTGGGAGCTTCAGTCACCCGCTTCCGGAAAACAGCCCTCAGCCCCTCACCCAGACTGGCCAGGCACCCCAGTGGGGACCCCCACCCTGATCCAGGACACCCTTCAGGGCAAACCAGCCAGCCCCCACCCATGCACCAGGCCTCTATTCTATATAGTGAAAGGGTAATATGCCTCCCAGCACCGGGATCAGCGGAGCAGCGAGGCTCCCGGCACGGGGATCAGCGTGACAGGGGGCAGCGCCCAAACTCCCTGATCGCCCTGCGGCTCTGTGTATGACAGGGGGCGGGGCCACAACCTCCCTATCCGCCCTGCTCTGTTCGTGACAGGGGAAGCGCCCCAACCCCCTGATCAGCCTGCTCTGTGCTGTGCCTGATAGGGGGGAGCTCCCCCCCTGATCGCCCTGTGGCTCTGTGTGTGACAGGGGTGCGGTGGCCCCAACCCCCTGATCAGGCCCTGCTCTGTGCCTGATAGGGGGGAGCTCCCCCAATCCCCTGATTTCCCTGCGGCTCTGTGTTTGACAGGGTGCAGCGTGCCAACCCCCTGATCGGCCCTGCTCTGTGGGTGACAGGGTGCGGCGCCCCAACCCCCCGCCCCCCACGGGCCCTGCTCTGTGTGTGACAGGGTAGAGCCATAACCTCCCATCCGCCTGCCGGAGTGTGACAGGTGGCGGCGCCCCAACCTTCTGATCGGCCCTGCTCTGTGGGTGATAGAGGGTGGCGCCCCAACCCCCCTCCACGGGCCTTGCTCTGTGTGTGACAGGGTAGAGCCCCAACCCCCCTGATTGGGCCCTGCCCTGTGAGTGACAGGGGGCAGCGCCCCAACCCCCTGATCGGCCCTGCTCTGTGCGTGACAGGGGGTGGCGCCGCAACCTCCCCATCGACCCTGCCTTGAGTGTGACAGGGGGCGGTGCCCCAACCCCCCAATTGGACCTACCCTGAGTGTGACTGAGGGTGGCATCACAACCTCCCGATCCGCCCTGCTCTGTGCATGACGGGGCAGCGCCCCAACTCCCCAATCGGCCCTGCTCTGAGCCTGACCAGGGGCTGCACCTAGGGATTGAGCCTGCCCTCTGCCACCTGGGAGCAGGCCTAAGCCAGCAGGTCATTATCTCCCGAGAGGTCCCAGACTGCGAGAGGGCACAGGCCGGGCTGGGTGACCCCCCCCCATCCCCCCGAGTGCACAAATTTTTGTGCACCGGGCCTCTAGTATATATATAAAGAGCCAGGGGCTGTCACATCTAAAACAACCAAACAGATGACCAAACAGGCTGCATGGGGCGACCAGGCCGGCAGGGGGGTGAGGGACAACCAAACGACTGAACGGCAGGCTGCGTGGGGTGACCAGGCCGGTAGGGGGGGAAGTGAGGGGTGATGAGGCCGGCAGAGGGGGGAAGTGAGGGATGACCAGGCTGGCAGGGGGTGCAGTTCGTGGCAACCAGGACAGCAGGGGAGGCAGTAAAGGTGACCAGGTTGGCAGGGGGGACAGTTGGGGGTGACCAGGCCGGCATGGGAGTGCAGTTTGCAGCAACCAGGCCGGTAGTGAGGGCAGTGAAGGACAACCAGGCAGGCAGAGGGGGGCAGTAAGGGGCAACCATGCTGGTGAGGGGGGCAGTTAGGGACAACCAGGCCAGCAAGGGGGGCAGTTGGGGGCGACCAGGCCAGCAGGTGGGGCAGTTAGGGGTGATCAGGTCGGCAGGCAGAGGTGGTTAGGGGCGATCAGGCTGGCAGGGGGGCCAGTTAGGGGCAATCAGGCAGGCAGGCAGGGAGGAGTTAGGAGCCAGCTGTCCTGGATTGTGAGAGGGATGTTCGACTGCCGGTTTAGGCCCGATCCCCAGGACATCCCCCAAGTGGTCCTGCATTGGAGAGGGTGCAGGCTGGGCTGAGGGGACTGCCTCCCCCCCTCCCCCCGCTGTGCACAAAATTTGTCTATATATATAAAAGGCTAAGTATCCATCCATCCGACTGGTTGCTATGATGTGCACTGAACACCAGAGGGCAGAATCTCAACACAGCAGCTGCCATGATGCGCACTAGCCATCCAATCTAATAAAGAGGGAATATGCAAATTGACCATCACGCCATAACAAGATGGCAGCCCCCCAGCAGAGGCGGGGATCCCGTAACACAAGATGGCTGCGCCCACAGCGGAGGCGGGATTCCTGTAACACAAGATGGCGACACCCACAGCAAAAGCGGGGATCCCATAACACAAGATGGCTGCGCCCACAGCAGAGGCAGGGTTCCCATAACAAAAGACGGTGGTGCCAAAAGGGTGGGAATAAAGTATTAGGTAGGCTGTTCACTGTGAGCTTTAGAGAATCAGAACAATATTACCTTAGACTTTTGCTTCTGCATGTAAAAAGTGCAATAAGTTTTGATGATCTGTGAACTGTAGGAGGTGTAATTTATGATACATTTCGTGAAGCTGCTAAACACCGAGGATTATTACTTAACAACACTATCTGTAAAGATACGATTGACAATGCAATCATCCTTAATATGCCCAAACAACTACGTCAATTTTTTGCATACATATGTGTTTGCATGTCCTTCTGCTGCCGACAAATTATGGGATGAGAATAAATCTCATTTTATTGAAGATTTCTGTTGGAAATTACACCAAAGAGAAGGTGCCTGTGTAAGCTGTGAAATGCATGCCCTTAACAAAATACAAGAGGTATTCACATTGCATGGAATGAAATGTTCACATTTCAAACTTCCGAACTATCCTTCATTAATGAATACATGTGATGAATCATACGAGCAACAACAGGCAAAGGTTTTGATAAATTCTCTGAATGATGAACAGCTGGCAGCCTTTCAGGTTATAACTTCAGCCATCAAAGATCAAACTGTACACCCCAAATACTTTTCTTGGATGGTCCAGGTAGTAGTGGAAAAACGTATCTTTATAAAGTTTTAATATATTATATTAGAGATATTGGTGGTACTGTTTTGCCCACAGCATCTACAGGAATTGCTGCAAATTTACTTCTCGGTGGAAGAACCTTTCATTCCCAATATAAATTACCAATTCCGTTAAATGAAACTTTAGTTTCTAGACTCAATATAAAAGAGTGAAGTTGCTAAAACCATTAAAAAGGCCAAACTTCTCATTGATGAATGCACCATGGCATCCAGTCATGCCATAAACACCATAGACAGATTACTAAGAGAAATTATGAATTTCAATGTTGCATTTGGTGGGAAAGTTCTCCTTCTCGGTGGGGATTTTCGACAATGTCTCAGTGTTGTGCCACATGCTATACAATCGGCCATAGTGCAACAAGTTTAAAGTACTGTAATGTTTGGGGATGTTTCAGAAAGTTGTCTCTTAAAACAAATATGAGATCAGAGGATTCTGCTTATAGTGAATGGTTAGTAAAACTTGGACATGGCAAACTTGATAGTTTTCATTTAGGAATGGATATTATTGAAATCTCCCGTGAAATGATTTGTAATAGATCTATTATTGAAACTACCTTTGGAAATAATATATCCATAAATAACAGTAAAAATATATCTAAACGTGTGATTCTTTGTCCAAAAAATGAGCACATTCAAAAATTAAATGAAGAAATTTTGGATATACTCGATCGAGATTTTCACACATATTTGAGTGATGATTCCATTGACTCAACAGATGATGCTAAAAAGGAAATTTTTCCCATCGAATTTCTTAATAGTATTACTCCATCGGGAATGCTATGTCATAAACTAAAATTGAAAGTGGGTGCAATCATCATACTATTGAGAAATCTTAACAGTAAATGGGGTCTTTGTAATGGTACTAGATTTATTATCAAAAGATTATGACCTAACATTATCGAAGCTGAAGTATTAACAGGATCTGCGGAAGGAGAGATTATTCTGATTCCAAGAATTGATTTGTACCGGTCTGACAGTGGCCTCCCATTTAAACTGATTTGAAGACAGTTTCCCGTGATGCCAGCATTTGTGATGACTATTAATAAATCACGAGGACAAACTCTAGACAGAGTAGAACTCTAGACAGTGCCAGGTCCATGGTGCTGAACCCGTTTTCGGACATGGTCAGTTATATGTTGCTTTCTCTCAAGTTCGAAGAGTGTGTGACATTAAAGTTAAAGTTGTAAATATTTCATGACAAGGGAAATTAGACAAGCACTCTGAAAGTGTTTTCACTCTTAATGTGGTATACAGGGAGATATTAGAATGAGTTTAATCACTTTATCAGTCATTGTTTCCATCAATGTTATTTTTATATCTTTTTTGTTGTTTTTATATCATGTTGTTTTCAAATCATGTTTTTGTTGTTTTTATGTCTTTGTTGTTGTTATATCATTTTGTTATTGTTTATTAATATATTCATGTATTATTTTCATATGCATTTTACTCATCTCTGACACTTCAATTATAGAGAAAGGGCAAATAGCAATATTAAAATATTTCCTCTAATTAATTCCCTTTTAATGTGCACGAATTTCATGCACCGGGCCACTAGTTTAAAAATAAACAGCACCACGACCTGGCACTGACAAACCAACACTCAGCTTCCCCCAAGTGGGACACAGGCCATGCCACCACTCTGGAACGAGACCCCACCAAATCAAAGCCAATGCTGCCAAGAACCCATGGCACAAAATGCGGCCCACAGCCCAGCCCAGCCTGGAAACAGTCGCTGTGGTCACAGGGTAATGACATCACATAGCAACAGCTGGCTTCCTCTCCCTAGCGACTAGCCTCCTTGGAGTTTCTTCAGCCCAGGAACCCGAATGCTTTACTAGGTGTACCGATTAATAATGGCAGATTTTGTAATCGAAGAAAACATGATAATTTCAGGAGAAACATCAAAAGTGCTTTATTCAAAGTAATGTCCATTGCTAGCTACACATTTCCCCCAACTTTCAGGTAACACTTGGAGTGCGGGAAACGAGTTAAGTCGGCTCGCGTGAATTGCGCGTACTCCGCGGGAGCCGTCTTTAACTCGGTTCATATAGATTTGCGGTGGAGTGCGGGAAACGTGTAAACTCGGGCCGATTGTAACTGCGTATTACCAAATATTTGTTTGTAATCCACCCTTTTGGTGGATGGAACAAAACCAAAAGACAGAGCCATCTTATATTTTGGCGGGAAATTCACCCGCACTCCAAGTGGTAATTTGTGGATACCGTCCCAATAGAACTTTTCTTGTTTTGAGGCAAACCATTCAAAGACCCAATTTTCCACTTCTTCGTACATTCTGAAGTGCTGCTCAGAAACTGCATGTGCCATCAATGAGAACAAGTGGTAATCTGAAGGAGCAAGATCTGGTGAATACAGCAGGTGGGTTAATACTTCCCAGGCAAGATCTTTTAACGTGTCTTTACTGGTATTGAAGTGTGTGATAGTGCATCATCATGAAGCAAAATTACTTTGCCGTGTCTTCTGGAATATTCTGGTCATTTCACGATCAAAGTGTGGTTCAAATTGATTATTGGTTGTTAATAGGGATCAGTATTAACAGTTTCACCTGGTTTTAGAAGCTCATAATACACCACACCTTCCTGATCCCACCAAACGCAGAGCATTGTCTTCTTTCCAAAGCAATTTGGCCTTGAAGTCGATGTTGATGGTTGACCTGGATCAACCCATGATTTTGTACATTTGGGATTCTCAAAATAAATCCACTTTTCATCGCCAGTCACAATTCGATGCAAAAAAGACTTTCTTTCATGCCGTTGAAGCAACATTTTACTGGTGACTTTTCAGTTTTCCATTTGTCTTTCGTTCAGTTGATGTGGCACCCATTTTCCTTCCTTTAAAATCTTTCCCTTTGCTTGTAAATGATCAGAAATCGTTTGCTAAGCAACGTTTAATCTTTCTGCAAGTTGTTTTTGATTTTGACACATATCTTCATCCAATAATGCTTGTCATTGTTGGTCTTCAAACTTTTTGGGTTGACCTGGAAGTTCTTTGCCTTTCACATGGAAATCATCACTTTTAAAGCGTTTAAACCAACATTCACAAGTATCTTGAGATGGAGCATGTTCACCATAAGCTGCCCGAAGTATACAATAACTTTTTCATCAAAATAAAGTAATGAATTAAAACTTTCCAAAAATGCTTTTTTTTACACGAAATTCGACATTTTTAAGCATAAAAATATCTATGATGTTAACACCTTCAGAAAATTTGACATATGAAGTTTTGAAGCTTGCTGTCAATACAACAAAATAGCATACATATCAAATTGCATATATATCAACATATGTGTGACTCCATCTATTGAAAAAAATCCACATTATTAACTGGTACACCTAGTATAGCCAGGGGCAAACATTTTACAGTTTAACCAAATGTTTGTGAAGGGTTTTCACGTGCCTCATCTCATTTGATCTTCACAGAAGTCCTGGAGTAGGTAGATAGGAGACTTGATAGAATCCTATTTTCTTTTCATTAGCGGGAAAACGGAGATTTAGAAAGTTTAGAAATGGTGGAACTTGAAAATGACTTCATGTTTTCTCACTGCGCAGAATATAGTCAAACATTGCTGCAGTTAAATATTTTACCCTTTGTTCTCCCAGCGTGATCTACAATAATCTGCTTCGTATTGATATTTACTGCTGTGTTGCTGACAATTACCTGAAAGAGAAGTTGGGGTGCTTTGCTGGGCTGGAAAATGTTTAGCTAAATCAGAAATCAGGTCTAATTAAGCAAGTTTATTCTATATATATAAAAGGCTAAGCTGACTCACACATGCACAATACATATAAATCTCTTACTGGCAACAATCGCACACGTGTGTTTCAATCTGTAATTGTCAATCGTGAATTTGGTTGACACTTCTATTATAAAGGGCAAATAGCAATATTAAAATATTTCTTCTAATTAATTTCCTTTCAGTGTGCACAAGTCCGTGCGCCGGGCCACTAGTGTTTCCGTAAAAACTAAGCTGAGCCCAGCCGATGTGGCTCAGTTGGTTGAGCATCGTCCCATGCACTGGAGATCACCAGTTCAATTCCCGGTCAGAGCACATGCTAAGGTTGCAGGCTCCATCAATGTTTCTCTTTCTCTCCCTCTCCCATCCTCTTTCTGAAATCAATAAAAGAACATATATTTTAAGAAAAGAAAACTAAGTTGAATGCTTAAAAAGATGTGGTAAAGTCAAATTAGATATGGATGAAACATAAGATTGGGGGAATCATAAAACTCAAGAGGGATTTTGTACTCATATTGCTTCACCAATGCCTTTAAATTTCTACTCTTCTTTAAAAAAGCAAATCAAAACTGGAAATCTTAGATGATGAACTATGGGTATGTTTAATGCAAACAAGATAGAAGGAACTCCCTTCAGTATACAAAGAAAGACCTTAGCCCTATATTAAAAGATTAGCAAATTTGTTTCGTAAATTACAAAGAAAAAGAGAAGAAAGGGAAACCTAAAGAGAAAAAAACAAAACAAATTTCTTTAAAAACTTGAGACAATGCCCTAGCTGGTTTGGCTCAGTGGATATAGCGTCAGCCTAAGGACTGAAGGATCCTGGGTTCAATTCCAATTAAGGGCACACACCTGGGCTGTAGGCTCGATCCACAGTAGGGGGTGTGCAGAAAGCAGCTGATCAATGATTCTCTCTCATCACTGATGTTTCTATCTCTCTCTCCCTCTCCCTTCCCCTCTGAAATCAATAAAAATATATTTTTTAAAAAACACTTGAGACATCAATTATAAACTTACTAGAGGCCCAGTGCACAAAAATTTGTGCACTGGGGGCGGGGGGGGTCCCTCAGCCTGGCCTGTGCCCTCTCGCAGTCTAGGACCCCTCGGGGGATGTCCACCTGCTGGCTTAGGCCCGCTCCCCAGGGGATCGGGCCTAAACTGGCAGTCAGACAACCCTCTGGCAGCCCAGGAGCCCTCAGGGGATGTCCACTTGCCAGAGGGGAGCAGGCCTAAGCTGCAGTCGGACATCCTTAGCGCTGCTGAGGAGGCGGGAGAGGCTCCCGCCACCACCGCTGTGCTGGCAGCCGTCAGCCTGGCTTGTGTCTGAGCAGAGCTCCCCTGTGGGAGCGCACTGACACCAGGGGGCAGCTCCTACATTGAGCATCTGCCCCCTGGTGATCAGTGTGTGTCATAGTGACCAGTCATTCCCAGTCGTTCTGCTGTTAGGGTCAATTTGCTTATTACCCTTTTATTTTATAGGATTTAGACCATAATTCAAACAAATAAGTGATGTAAAAGAATATATATATATATACACACACATACATATATATATGAAATTTTTAAGTGGTTAAATGTAAACCTACGAACCAAGAGGTCACAATTCAATTCCCGGTTAGGGCATATGCCAGGGTTGCAGCTTGATATCCAGTGGGGGATGTGCAGGAGGCTGCCAATCAATGATTCTTTCTCATCACTGATGTTTCTATCTCTCTCTCCCTCTCCCTCTCTAAAATCAATAAAAATATATTTAAAATATATCATATCCTTTTTAAAAAAAAAAAAGGTAAAAACCATTAAAAGCAACCCACTGAAATTAAAGGTCAGTGACAAAAAAGTTGTTTTGTTTTTGTTTTCAGTCAGCTCACCTAGTATAAAGAACCGAACAGCGCTAGCCTGTCTGGCTCAGTAGACAGAGTGTCGGCCTGTGGACTGAAGGGTCCCGGGTTTGATTCTGGTCAAAGGCACATGCCTGGGTTGAAGTAAAACATACTGCTTGTACTGGAGCTGACATGTGGCAGAAATTTGGTAATTTCTCAGAACTTCCTAATCAAAACCTAAATATAGTTTAAGACAACTGGCCAAACGTATCCCAATGAATGAGCCCAGCCTACACAGACAAGCTTCAACAGGTAATGGGTTTGCTTCTCTTTCCTTTTCAGCTTCTGGAAAATGAGGCTGAGTATTCACAATCTGGTTCCTACCTCTCTGACATCCTAAATTCTGAGATGAAATACTATTCACTCTGTCTACAGAAACACAGGTTGGGGCAAAAGTAGGTTTACAGTTATGAGTACATGAAACAGAGTTTATTCTTATATAATCACTAGAGGCCTGGTGCACAAATTTGTACATGGGTGGAGTCCAGCTGTCCCACCCTGATGGAGGCCATCAGGGCGAGCCAGCAAGGGAGGTCGGCCAGCCCCACCCCCAATTGGGGGGGGGGCGATCAGGGGTGGGGCCGGCCAGGGGGAGGGGCTGCGGGTAGTTGCGGGGGGGTGGGGGGTGATCAGGTCGGTTGGCCGCTGCAGTGCGCGTCATAGTGACGGGTCATTCCAGTCACTTGGCTTTTATATATATAGATTTATTAGTTATTGTATTATTTTCCATACAAATAACTGTAATCCTACTTTTGCCCCACCCTGTATGATCCTAACATAACTTCAAGACGGTTCATCCAACAGTTTTATACTAATTGATGGAACTTTATTGTGAACAGATTTAAAAATATATCTCTGAAGCTAATTCATCCAAGACTGTTGAGGCTTCTCAAAGACATTGCTTGGCCACTTATTTTAACAAGTATGTATTATGTTAGGACAAAAATCCACAAAAATGTATATAATTTTTGGTCGTCCACAGGACAGTATGACTGGCCTGTATTATGTATTATGCCAAAAGGGACCAAGCTACTCACTATTAGAAGGGCTCAGGGTCTCACCTGAAGGCTGAGGTCATGCACTGGGGAAACGGGTGTAGCTCTTAGACCAAAAACTAGAACCACATAAGAAAAGCTCTAGATAAGAGGTTCTCTTGGCCTTCACCTGTGTCATCACGGTATGTATCTTGGTGACCAGTTCTCTTAATGAGTTAAAAGATGGCACCATCCCCTGGAAACCAGTGATAATCTGTAAAGTGAGGAGTCCATCTAAGACAGGTACATTCAAAGATGGACCAGTCCAAGAGCAGAAGCATAATGACTCCCCTTCCCTGGGAGTGAGCAAGATTCAGTGGCAAAGGAGAACAAAACAAGGCCGACTGGTCATTGCCTTCTCTGTTCCTTTCCCTTTTACTTCTTTAGTGTTTTGAAAGGCTTTTTGATACCTTAGTCATGTCAAGGGGGCACCAAGGGGTATTTGAACAGAGTTTTAAAGGCAAAACAATGGCAAAGTAATGGATCCATGGAGGATTGCTGATAAGTGACAGAGGTGACAGAGTGAAATGATGCCCAAGGATAGGTGAAATAGAGTGTTGGTATATATTCTTCCTCCTGTTTGGAAGATTGTCCTCTAATCATGACATCTCACTTTTGAAATTTGGGTTAATAGAAAGGATATCTTAGACTTTACTTCAGGGGTCCTCAAACTTTTTAAACAGGGGGCCAGTTCACTGTCCCTCAGACCGTTGGAGGGCCGGACTATAGTTTAAAAAAAAACTATGAACAAATTCCTATGCACACTGCACGTATCTTATTTTGAAGTAAAAAAACAAAACGGGAACAAATACAATATTTGTATTTGCATGTGGGCCACGGGCCGTAGTTTGAGGACCCCTGCTTTAATTAGTAGGTATGTCTTGTTTCTCTAATTAAAAAAAAGTCAAGTGCTCAGAAGGCAAGGGCAGTGTTTTCTATGACTGGAGGAGTCAGAGTAGTTAACTAGAAACTGGAATGCCTGAACTCTAATTCTAGCTCCCACACTAACTAGCTATAGGATTCTGGGCAAATGGAGGGAGGAGGGAAGATACCAAAGGGAGTCATGAATCTAATGGGTAATTGGTCTAAACTACTTTAATAGCCCCTAAAGGCCTGAGATTCTAAACTCCATTAAGTCCATCTTTCTAGATTCTGGAAAGAAAGCACTGGAATATAAGATCGCTAAGATCTCTTTTGTGTCCAAATATCCACAAATATTTGTGGGCTAATCATGTTTAATTTATGTCAAAACGTATTCTATTCTCTTAATGTGTGAAAGAATATAAGTTGTTAAAACTGAACACCTCCTCCATCTGAAGAAATGCATAGAAAAAGCTTTTTCACCCTTAACCACAAAATAACCTGCATGACTTTTTAAAAACATAAACCAGATGATGACGGTGCTCTGCTTCAGTATCTGTTGATGTCAATGCTGTTTCATGCTTAATTCCATGACATGGCTATAAACCTATATTATGTGGTCCCTGTCTACCTTTTGACTTCACCCCTTACCATCCTCCCCCTTGTTCCATGACCTTGGGTCTAATTTTTGAAAAAACCAAGCTTTCTACCCCAAGACCCTTGCACTTGCCATTCCTTCTGCATTGACTGTAACCAAGCATGTCTTCCAAATCTTCCCATGATGCTCATTCAGGTGTCAGTTCAAACATCATCACATTGGAAAGGCCTTCCCGACCCCTCTATGAGAAGCAGCATCCTTCCCCAGACACTCTCTAGCCCATTTATTTTCTTCATAGTACACATCACTATATGAAGTTATTTTTTTACATGTTTCTTATCTGTCTCCTCCCATTAGAAAGGAAGCTCCAAGAAGGCAAGAGCTTTTTATCTCTTGTTTATCAGTGTACAAACAAGAGCGTCCAGGATAGAACCTGCACAAAATTTGGATTCAATAAATATGCGCTGAATGAATGAATAGGTAAGAAAGATTCCATGTCTGTGCAGAGATGTTTTAAGTGTTTTTTAGAATTATAGAGGCTCTGGTGAAGAGAGATAATTTCTTTTTCTTTTCCAAGAATCCACTATGTTCTCTTTTGTGCTGTGAACTTAAAAACATCAGCCAGACTGATGCCTGGAAAATGAAAACAGCACTTCTGGCACAGAAACAACCAGACTGGGCACCTCTGGCTTGCGCCAGATCTATGACTTTCTAGGGAGCTGGCACCAAAGCCAAAGTGCTAAATAAACAGCTCCGATGCTGAAAGTGGAATGCCGGTATTCTGAATCTAGAGATACTAGTCCAAATCAATCTTAGCTCTTCACAACGTTTCAACGAAGTCAGTAACCCCATCACAAATGAAGTATCATATGTATCAAAGTGAATTAGTCATCTTTCTGTGTTATCTAGGGGTGGATCTATCCCCTCAACTGTAATGTAAATCCTGCTTTCAATTTCTTTTTGACACAATTCACTTTTCTCTTTACCACTGAGTCTTGCTTTCAAGTCTTCTGATGAGCACAAACATCATCTCATGTGCTTCATGAAAGTCTTACTTAGCAGTGGATATAAAACTATGAGCCCACTGAGTTTTTCTTCTCGTGGAAATGAGTTCGCACTAAACCACACAGTCCGCAGATGTGTCCTGGCTGGTCGATATGTGGAATGGGGTCATGGGGCAACATGTTTCCTCTATGTGTTATCTAAAGTAAAGAATCCTGACCTTGGACTTCTAAGTAGTACCCTAATGCAAATGTGTTCTTGTAAGAATAATTCTTCACATTCTCCACCAAATTTAAGATAATCTCTGGAGAAAATACTGCTCTCAAACTCTGTTCCAATGTGACAAACAGAAGTAACACAAACACACGGAATATTCAAAGCAGCCCAAATAAAAGCCAGCATCAGCCACAGTTTTCATTAGACAAGTCTCATAACGATTTAAAAAGTTTAACTATTGGAAAACTGTTTTAAAAATCCCAATTTCATGAAATTAGCCCATAGCCCACAGGAGTTTAACCCAACTCTCTCAAAGTGGCCCCTGACATAACCTGAAAGCAAATATCATCAGGATGGCATCTACCCAAACAAAATGAATGGCTTGTACATTCATGAACTGTTCCAAAGGGGTGAAAGGTCAAAAAGGGGAACTATGTCTTATTCACCTTTGTTATTACAGCATCTGATGATGCTGCTGATGCTGATATATGCCTACTATGTGCTAAGTACTATTCTAAGAGCTTCGCATATATTATTTAATCTTCATAATACCCAAACTTGGGAGGTAAGTATTATTGTCATCTCACAGATGAGGGCATCCAAACACAGAGAAGTTAAATAATTTACCCAAGATCACCCAACTATTAAACAGCAGAGGATCCAAACCCAGGCAGTCTTATCCAAAGCTCACGCTCTTACAACAAACCAGTAACGGGCAAGTGATATGCATCTGTTGAAATACTACACATTAAAAGTATTTGAGCCGTGGCCAGCTGGCTCACTTGGTTGAAGCATCATCCTGTACACCAAAAGCCTGCAGGTTCAATTCCTGGTCAGGGCACACACCTCGGTTGCGGGTTCAATCTCCAGTTAGAAAGAGTACAAGAGGCAGCAAACTGATTTCTCTCTCTCTCTCTCTTTCTCTCTCTCAAAATCAATTTAAAAACCCATTATCTTTAGGTGAGGATTTTTTTAAAGATACTGGCCCAGCCCTGACCGGTTTGGCTCAGTAGATAGAGCGTCAGCCTGCGGACTGAAGGGTCCCAGGTTCAATTCCGGTCAAGGGCATGTGCCTTGGTTGCGGGCATATCCCCAGTGGGGGTTGTGCAGGAGGCAGCTGATCAATGTTTCTCTCTCATTGATGTTTCTGACTCTCTATCCCTCTCCCCCCTTCCTCTCTGTAAAAAAAAAATCAATAAAATATATTTTTTTAAAAAAGGTACTGGCCCAGCCGGAGTGGCTCAGGAGTTGAGCACTGACCCATGAACGAGGAGGTCACAGTTCGATTGCCAGTCAGGGCACATGACCGGGATGTGGGGGTCGATGCTCAGTAGAGGGTATGTAGGAGGCAGCCAACCAATGATTCACTCTCATCATTGATGTTTCTATCTCTCTCCCTCTCCCTTCCTTCTGAAATCTATAAAAAAAAATTTTTTTTAAGTATCTGACCAATGGCTTTTTGACCAATAGTCATGGTCATGTATACTTTAAAAATATATACATCTGCCCTGACCGGTTTGGCTCAGTGGATAGAGCATCGGCCTGTGGACTGAGGGGTCTCGGGTTCGATTCCAGTCAAGGGCATGTAACTTGGTTGCGGGCACATTTCCAGTGAGGGGTGTGCGGGAGGCAGCTGATCGATGTTTCTCTCTCATCGGTGTTTCTAACTCTCTATCCCTCTCCCTCTCTGTAAAAAAATCAATAAAATATATTTTAAAAATATATATATATATATTTATATACATATATACATCTACCCTTTGTTTTTATTCATCCAATCAGCGAAAGTATAATTAGGCTCAGGAAACATACTATAAGCAATTGAGAACAGAAAATCTTTATTTTAAATCTTTTTAATACTTCAGAGTATCCTACCAAAAGGATAGAGCCGAAGAATCTCAGACTAAGGCTCCTCCAAAAAAAAAAAGGAAAGCAGCGATGGTAGGACAGACAGCCAGGGTAAGCTGCTGACCAAAGTGTGTCAGAGATGCATACTCTCTCCTGCTACTGCTCTGCAGTGGCGCGCTGAGCACTGCAGTGCTGCCCGCATGAACTCTGAGCTCACGAATGCAGCGCCACAAAAATCACCAACAACCAAACAGGAAAATATTTCCCTTTCTCAACTGATTTTATTCATCCCTGGGGCCTTCCTCTAGGGGGTTTGAGAGTTAACAGAATCCGGAAAGGGCCAAGCCTCACCACTTATTGCTGGACAGAGTGTTGTAGCTTACTCAATAAATGAAGTTTACTTTAGCTTCTCAGTCCCTGGAAAGGGTAGTACATATAAGAAAAGGTGACCATAAATATTTCTTTGATGTTCAGAAACACCTACTACCTACCCTCCTTCAGCCAACACAAATGTCATCTGAATTACCTGAGTCTGATTGTTATATATGGTTACTAGAAAAACCCAGACCTGTAGGAATAAAAGGAGAAGAAATCACATACCTCTAAAAGAAGAAACAAAAAATAATACATTCTGGAAAGAGATGGGGGGGAGCCCTCTTTGTTCCAAGGGACCTGGCCACAGAAGTAAGATACGCGCTGCAGTGCCTGGGAAGAAAAACCTACCTGAGGAACTGAAAAGGCAGCTTCTGCAACTGCTAGAAGCGCAGGCACCTTTCTCGCGTTATATAACCAAGCCATGGCCTCGATAGGCCTTCATACTGTATGTCAACAGCTGTTAAGCACATCTAAGCTGTCAGCATTTGAGAAACCCTTCCAAAGTGGATTCAGATTAAGCATGGAGCAGGCCAAAATATGCTCATCGTTCACCCAGAGCACATGACAACTCCTTGTGAATTAAGCTTCACCCATGTCCTCAGGGTAATTTAAGCACCAAAAGATAGGGCGCTTGTAACTGTACTGTAAGTAGGAAATTGCACACTGCTACAGAAACCCAAATGAGTGCTGGTGTGGTCCCATCACACATGCAACTCATTGAACTCATTGTCCATGCCATCCATTTGTCTCATTCAAGATTTTGAAAATTTCCATACAAAGGAATTGCATAACTCCACACCACAAATGATCAAAGTTAAAACCAACATAAACAGTGACACCATTTATAAACAAGCCACTGTTTAAAATGCTGCAGTCCTAAAGGATACCAAGGCCTCAGAGAAAAACTAAGAAACACACACACAGGAAAATTAGAAAGTGGGCAGACCAGCCATAATTAGCCACTGGTTTTGCTGACTACTGAAGACAGAAATGTCTCTTTTATATATAACACCACGAATAAACTGTTTGCAATTACATTTCCAAAAGCATTCAACCCTGTGTGTCCGAAATTTTTTATCAATATTTTGGTGTATTCAAGGGCTGGAAGATATAAAATTCTTTAAATCACAGACACCATAAACCAGGTAACCAATTAAATTCATGGAGTCCGTCCCCTAAAGATCAAAGCAGAATAATCACAGAAGTACATGTGATAACTTGGGGGGGGGGGGGCAAAAAAGGAAATAACAAAACAAGGAACAAGGCCCCAACAACTAGAGGTGTTTGTAAACATGAGTTTGCCTTGGCTA
>NW_005871496.1:396350-397258 GCF_000147115.1 Myotis lucifugus
GGGGGGGGGGAGGCACTAGAGTCTTGGCTCAGCCTACCCCCCCACAGGGTTGGAGGCAACAGGGTCACATGGGGAACCGTGGACTTGACCTCCTGCAGCTCAGACCGCAGACTGGAGGGCCTCTGATAACAACTGACAGGAAGGCTGACGAGCACCCCCTCCCAGAGGAAGTGAAAAGTAACCAATCAATTGTCCACAGGCACCCACCCCGCCAGGAGACAAGGGCCCCTGAGAGCCTAGGACAGAAACAAGGGGAAAAGCAACTTCGGCCGCTACGTGAGCAGGAGGGGAGGCCTAGACCCGCCGCTGGCTTCTGAAGACACGCGACTGCCATGAAGGCAGAAGCCGGGCAGGTGATGGATGACCGCGGCGCGGGCTGAGGCAGGGGCACTGATGGGGCTGGTGTGGGAGGCAGCAGCCGCCGCCGCTGTGGGGTTCTTCCTAGTCAGGCCGAGGGAACAAACTGCGTGTTGAATGCGGGGCATGACTCCACTGACAGTGTCCATTCAAGTGAGAGAATGCACAAAGGAAAAATGTGGAGCACAAATGGGCTTTGTGGGTCCGGCTGAGGCCGAACGCCTGGGCCCGGTGCCTGAGATTCCAACCCTCCCAGAGGAGGAGGCTGCGGGAACGCGCTACCCGATTTCCTCCAAAGGGAACTTCCAGGTAAGACGGTGTGTGTACACGGGTGGCTTCCCGCTGACCTTGAATCTCATCACTGCACCCCGCGGGTCCCGGGAACCAGCGTGCCCTCGCCGCCTCCCGGCCAGCAGCCCAGCTCCCCAAGTGCTGCACCCCCCGACCCCCGCCGCCCTGTCCCCGAGCCCATTCCTGCAGAAAAGCAAGTAATTTCTCCCCAGTGTTGCCCCATTTCCTTCCTCGGTTCCTCCAATGGTCTCGTCTGTCCT
>NW_005871496.1:398057-409501 GCF_000147115.1 Myotis lucifugus
CGCTGACGTCACGCCGGGCGGGCGCCCGCGCCGCCCGGGCCCGGCGCCATGGCAACCGCTGGTCACGTGCCGACGCGCGTCACTGCCCGGAGTCATGGCAACGGTGACCTCACCCGCGAGCTCGACCTTCCCGCGTGGGCGCTGCTCCCCACCGGCTCCCGATGCCCCCGGTTCCCGCCGCGGCGGCGGTCCCGAGTCGGGGTGCTGCCAGCCGGACCCCAAAGCCGCGCCCCTGGACTCGCTGAAGTGACCCTGCCGTGGCCGCTCACCCCGTCAGCAGCCGCCCAGCCTCCCTGAAAACAAAATGTTTTGTCGCCAAAATGCAGCCTGGCCCCCGGAGCCCAGGCCCGAGGCGGGAGCGGCTGCGGCACGGAAGCACCTCCAGCCGAGCCGGTAGCGAGGCGGGGGCGGGGGCCTCCCGGGAAAGGCCTTCCTCTCGCAAAAGCCACGGCCTCATCGCCAGCGAACGGCATGGGAAACTAGGACTTGCGTGTTCGCGGGCGGGAAACCAGGCCACACACGCATTCCAGTTCCCGGGTGGGTGGGACCCGGGAAGGTACGTCACTTTCCCTCCTCCCACTCGCCTCTGGACTGCTAGAGCCACGACTGTCCTATTTCTGTCGCTTGTGTAACCTCATGCAGCGGTGCGCATCGTCCAGTGAGCCGCATCACAGTTAAAGGACGGTCTGTTAGGCAAAACAAATAATAAAATAAGAATTCCTAGGGACACGTATGTAATACCTTAATCAATAAAGAAAAAAAAGGAATTCCATCCTGACTAGCGACTCTCCAAGGACATTGACGATGCTCGGATTTCTTTTCTTCTCCTCAGCTCTCCAGCATTCCTCACCCTTTGGAGTCCCTCGCTAGCTCCCAAGTTTCCCCCACCTCTCCCTCCTCCCCCTCCCTTTATTAAGTAGATTAACTGCTTTAGTTGGAGGTGGAGAGGAGTAGGCAATTGGGCCATCAATAAGATGGGGGCAGGGGGAGGAGATGGTGAACTTTTCTATGTTAAAATGTATCCCTTCAGTCCAGTCCTGACCCATCCACACTTGTCTCTCAATGGCAAAACTGTATCATCAGATCACTGCATGTACAATATTAAAAACTGACACCGGAGCACTGTCAATGTGTGAGGAGAGGGCATGTCTGCTCCCTCTGACCAAAGGATATCTACTAGCATTCCAACTCCCCATCTGACTAGGAGTAACCGCTGGGACTAGAGTGGACAGAGAGGTCCTTCTGCAATTGTCTTGGATCAACCGCCTGGTGGCTGTTCCAAATTGCCAACACAATTAACACTAACTGGCTCCTTTACTAGCAAATAAGGGTAAGGATGGAGTAGACCTTGGCTTCTTGCATTGGTTAAATCCTTTCATTGGTTGAGAGCAATCAATCCAGATAAATGATGTGGCCCACTTCTCTTCCCACTTCATGGACCCGCTCCCCTGCCGTTAGCAGGGACTGTACATTAACTTTGCATCTGGGCCCCAAGGCCCGAGTATTACCATCTCCTTAAGGACAGAAGGGAAGGGGACGGGAATGAGGAGCTCGACAGAAACCTCAGCTGCTGGCAATGCAGGAAAAAGAACCTCGTTTCCTCCGGAGGCAGGAGCAGCACTGAAGCCCCCCTCACAGGCACCTTACAGGCTCCTCCGCTCCTGGACATCATTGGAACAGCGAGTGGGGCAACTTCTGCTGCTCCCTGGACGGCGTCAGAAACAAAGCTGCCGCTAGAGAGAAACCGGAAAATGGAGTGTTGGTCTAAGCTCCAAAGAGAAAAGACACGTCTCTAGTCCCTGACAATGGCCAGAGCGTGCCTGCATGGATGGAGGCCAGTAGATGGTGTGTCCTCTTGAGTCTTGGATAAAGATTTCCTGGAGATCTCTCTGACGCGTTCTCTTTGGTGAGAAGAATGTAGAAAATTGGAGGGGACCTTGATTAACCAGGGCCGTGGCGGGGAGGGGGGGCGGGGACAGTTTGGATGTATGTACTAGTATTTAATAAGGATGCATTGAGTACCACGGGCTCAGTTTGGGGGAGGAACTCAAAGTCAGTAATAACAATGTGCCAGGCGTTATGCTAAGCAGTTTACAGAAGTGAACTCACTCCCTCATCGACCCTAAAGACAGATGATATTGTTATCCCCATTTTGCGGATAAGGGAAAGGAGGCAGAGGGATTAAGATAATTGGGCCAATCATAGAGCTAGAAAGTGGTGGAACTAGGATGCAAACCAACCCAGGCCGCTCACTCACCTCTGGAGCCTGCACTCTCCCCGCCCTGGATGATAAACCTGTCAGAGTAGAAGCGAGTAGGAAAAGCTGTTTCTCAGAAGCCCAGGGCCATCGCGGTCAGTGAGACCCGGGGAAGAAGAGGACTTTGAGAGTCTTGGGATCAGACAAAGCAGGCGCCTATGCATAGAAATAAAGAACAGACCCCACAACTGACTGAAGCACCTGCACTTGGAAATAGTGCCATGAAGAGACCCGCTGCTTCTTGTGGAGCAGTGTTGCTGCCCTGAGAAAACATGCAGGCAGGTGTGCGCCTGCCCTGCCACAGACCCAGGAGACAGGCTCGAGGGCTGAGTTCTCCAAGGCCCTGCAGTCCAGGGTGCAGGCAGAGAGCCAGACACCACCCAGCTCCCAGTCAGCGCCATACCAACTCACTCTTTCTTTTTTCTTTCTTTTTTTAAGTTGTGTGGGTTTTTTTTGCTTGTTTGTTTGTTTATTTATTTATTTTATTCCAGAGAGAAAGGGAGAGGGAGAGAGAGAGAGAAACATCAATGATGAGAAAGAATCATTGAAAAGCTGGCTCCTGCATACCCCCTATTGGGGATCAAGCCTGCAACCCAGGCATGTGCCCTGACAGGGAATCGAACCCTGACCTCCTGGCAAGGAAAAAGAAAATCATTTCAAGACAAGCAAAAGATAGATTCAAAGTGAGACATTTTTCTTGTCATTGTGTCTTGTTTCTAGAATTTGGAACGGGCAAAGCAAGGCATTTTTGATGTATATGATAGGCCCGTGGTTCCCACTGTGGGGCACATGCCCCACAGGGGGGCAATTTGATGTTTAAGGGGGGCAATTTGAGTTATTAACAGTGAATTTTTGGCATTTCTTATGGTTCTAGCAGCCTCATATACAGTATATAAATATAAATTGTGACATATTTATGCATTTCAGTTCTCTATTATATGTTTTGAAACTTTATTTGCTATTTTTCATATCACTTCATATTACTATTTTATTAACATTTTCTTAGTGATTTCTTCCTCAGTACTTCAACTGTCCTTTCATTCTTTTATTTTTCTCTTTCATGAATGTCATGTTCTTTGGAAGCTTGTTTAGACCAAGTTAATGGCCTTTTAGGCTTCCTCCACGTGAATAGGAGTTCACTTTTTGAATAATAAGGATTCTATGTCAAAGGGAGCATCAAGATTTTAGAGATGCTTATGTGGGGCATGACCAAAAACAGGTTGGGAACCACTGTGATAGACCCTTAGAAACTTCTAGAAGTGATACAAAACCTCTGAGGACCTGAATCTGACCTGAGAGTGAGAGGAGTCGTGGGAGATAATGCATGGACTCTTAAATATTTTTAAAGGCCCCCATGGCCCATCTGCAGGGCCGTTCATCAGCAACCTGCAAGAAATAGATAGCCTCACGATCTAGCACCACAGATTCCCAGAACCATCAGGACGTGGAAGGCAGTCCAAGCCTCGCTTTGCATTGGCCCAACTCATTGCTGCTCTGAAAAAAAGCTAACATTATAGGAGCATCTGGTTGACACAGAAGCAGATTCAGAAACTCTATGCCAAAAGGCAACATCATAGAATGCTTACATCCACTTATTCCCAAACCAGGGAGTCACTGGGCAGCTGTAAATTCCACCACAGAGAAATCGGGGTGCTGCTGGATAGACGCTGCTCAACAAGCGTGTGCCCTATCCTCCAGGTGAGCAGAAAGTGCCTATCCTTAGTAGGGCTGCATTCTGCACTCCACCTCCACCGCGTGGCTGCTGCCCTTCCTCCTATCCCAACCAACCTCATCTTACCTATGCTTCCCGTGGGCACCCAGAAACAGGTCTGAGCAGCCAGAGTAACTACATAGTCTCCTGCTCTAACACATATTGAGGAGGGGCTAAATAAGCTTTCAGTCCAAGATTTTCTGTTCAGCTTGCCCACATTTTTCTTTTTTCTTTTTTTTCTTTTTTTAACAAAAACAATTCAACCTCATTTATTGTCATCTGGTAGTAACTTAAGGGTATTGTAAGCCAATATGAATAAATGGGTAAGAAATATTCTCCCAACAAAGGACACAAAAAACACAAACTGTATTGCTTCTCAGTAATTCCTCACTTCATTAAGTCATTTCTAGGTGGAGACACTTTGGAGCAGAGTAATATTATCTCCTTTCAGCATGATCCGGCCTAGTTGTTTTCTTGACTTTGTTTTCGAATGAATCTCTTCTGCATCATCTAATACGAGGTTCATATACTCATCAAAACCAATGATACAGCCTTCTATCCGCATATTCACTTGCTCATAAAGCCACACCTGAATCCGAGATCTATTTTGCAAGTATCTGAAGATGAGGTTGATGGGCTGCACCATCACCTTCTGCACCTTTTGGCCCTGGCCACGGTACACCATGGTGGAAGCTGACAAAGACCACACTAAGCCGCACGCTCCCTCGGAGCCACTTCTGGAATAAAGAACCCCACATTTTTCTTTTTAATGGAACTATTCAAGCTATTACACAAAACAAAAATTACCCTTACTGCTTTGCATATGTTCTAGAATATCATTACCCTTGAAATCATCTAAAACATATTTTTTAAAATATGTTTTATTGATTTCAGAAAGGAAAGAAAGGGAGAGAGAGAGAGAGAGAGAGAGAGGCATCAATGATGAGAGAGAATCATTGATAGGCTGCCTCCTGCACACCCCCTACTGAGGATCGAGCCCACAATCCAAGCCTGTGTCCTGACTGTGACCTTCTGGTTCATAGGTCGATGCTCAAACACTGAGCCACACTGGCCAGGCTAAAACATCTTTAAGTGTGTTTTTCTTAAAGATTTTCTGCATTCTTAGATGTGATTATATTATTATTTAGAATCAATGTTTTCCTCAGCAAATACACCTTTGGTTTTATAAGGAAAATCAGTGGGAAAAACATTTAGTAGAGAAAAGAAGTTCATCCAGGAAAACTTTTTTCACAAAAGTATATGCTCCTAAGGTGAGGTACACTTAGCTACCCTGTGATCAACTCCCTAATATTTACACTAATAAAAATTTTTTCTGATAATCTGCCTCTTTCTCCTAAATGAAAAGTCTGGTACTCAAAAAATATTAATTAGTATTTTGGCATATTTGGATCCTTTTATTTTGCTTGAATATACAAGTACTAGAGACCCGGTACATGAAATTCGTGCACGGGGGGCGGGGGGCCTCAGCCCAGCCTGCACCCTCTCTAATCCGGGACCCCTTGGGGGATGTCCGACTGCCAGTTTAGGCCTGATCCCAGATATCGGGCCTAAACCGGCAGTCAGACATCCCTCTCACAATCCTGGACCGCTGGCTCCTAATCACTCACCTACCTGCCTGCCTGGTTGCCCCTAACTGCCCCTCCTGCTGGCCTGGTTGCCCCCGCCGGCCTGGTCGCCCCAACTGCCCTCCCCACCGGCCTGGTCACCCCATGCAGTCTGCTGTTCAGTCGTTTGGTCTTCCCTCACTAACCCCCCTGCTGGCCTGGTTGTAGGCAGCCATCTTGTGAGGGTGTGAGGGTTAATTTGCATATTACCTATTTATTATATAGGATAGTCCTAGCTGGTTTGGCTCAGTGGATAGAACGTCAACCTGTGAACTGAAGGGTCACAGGTTCGATTCTGGTCAAGGGCACATGCCTGGGTTGCAGGCTCGATCCCTAGCAGAGGGCGTGCAGGAGACAGCCAATCAATAATTCTCATCATTGATGTTTCTATCTCTCCCTCTCCCTTCCTCTCTGAAATCAATAAAAATGTATTATATATATATACATAAAATATATATACACACACACACACACAAGTATATACAATTCTAGAATTCCTAACACTCCATAAAAAATAAAGGCCCACTTCCAAGGTCTACCTGAAATTGAAGTTCTTCAGTTCCCTGTTTCAAAACCTACAGCCCTCATCCTTCCTCCTCCCCTGGTTCTCACACCTCTCCTGACTGGAGGCCACCCTCCGCCACACCCCACACCTGCCGGTGCTGCCTCGCAGCTTGAGGTGCTCACCTTCAAACACCTTGTAGGCTTTGGAAGGCAGGGGGGGACTGCTGCACAGGGGCTCCTGCAGTCCGACTGGGGACTGCGGAGGTTTCCTGGCAGCTTTTCCAGCTGTTGGCTAAGAAAAAGTTATACTATTGAGATTGATTTCTGTTGGTAGCTGACCTACCTTTGCTTGTTTCATCTCCACCACAATTTTCTTCAGTTAAACTAGAAAATTCATCTTCCACCTCGAGGGCCAAAAAGAACCTTTTCCCTTGTCTGCAGAGACGCCTGCTGGTCAAAGGTTTTAACTACATGCTACTTGGCCGTACTCCTTTTTCCATTCTGCTAAAACCTTCCAGTCCTTTCTATTTCAAGTGCAGGCAGTTGAAAACCACAAACCCACATCAGGAGCCAGAAAGCTGGAATCCAAATGGAACCTGGTTCCAGGAAGCTGGATTTCTTTGTGGCAAAAAAAAAAAAAAAGTACACTGGGCTAAAATTATGGTGGCGCTTTGGGCTTAGGTTAACAGTCTCCACTGCCGTTTTGTGCCACCCAAGGATATCTTCAGCTATCCCCATAGTTCTTGTGACATTTTAAAAAGATTCATTTCCACGTATTTTTATTTACTTATTATTTTTTAAAATATATTTTATTGATCTTTACAGAGAGGAAGGGAGAGGGATAGAGAATCAGAAACATCGATGAGAGAGAACCATTGATCAGCTGCCTCCCGAACACCCACCACTGGGGATGTGCCCGCAACCAAGGTACATGCCCTTGACCGGAACCGAACCCGGGACCCTTTAGTCCGCAGGCCAACGCTCTATCCACTGAGCCAAACCGGTTAGGGCTATTTTTAAAATGAGTTCATTCTTTTGGCACGTTTAAATAGCAGCCTGGCATTATGAGTAAAAAGAGCAAGAGTTTTATTTACCATTGGACTTGTCCACTTACAATTTCATCTCTGAGCCTCCGTTTTCTGTTCTGGAAAAATCACTCATACCTCATGGGGTTGCGAGGAGAAAAAAACTGTCACAAGTATGTAGAGGGACCTCGATTACAGTCTAGTACAGAGTATGTACCGAATATTAACTTCCTCCTTCTAAAGGGCAAAAGCATATAAATAATACCATGCTGCTTTCCAGATAATTTCCAAAAAGGTTAGGAGTGAGTGAGAAAGGAACTAGGGCTGTGAAAATGGATTAGCTTCAGAGTTAAAGCGAGAACTTTAGTTTTGAATGTTTTGGTTTGATTTACTAAATATGTATAGTTCAATCTTTGGAAGTTGGACATTTTTATGATGCAACTATACATGTCCAATGAAAACATTCTCACTCTCACAATGTTATAAAGTACTTATTATTCCCACTTTGTAAAAGGTCAAATTACTATTGGCTCACACGGCCAGTAAGTGGTGAATTTGGGAAGCAAATCAAGGCCTTTCAGTCTCCAAAATCAGTTGTCATTCCAAACTTTAGTCTATACCAATGCTGTGGTCTGCTAAAACAAACAAACAAAAACCTGCTATAGCCGGCTGGCTCGGTGGATAGAGCGTTGGCCTATAGACGGAAGGGTCCTAGGTTCGATGCCAGTCAATGGCGCCCTGGTTGGGGCACATGCGGGAGGCAACCAATTAATGTGTCTCTCTCATATCAATGTTTCTCTCTCTATCTCTCCCTCTAAAAATCAATGGAAAAAATATCCTCAGGTGAGGATTAAGCTTTAAAAAAAACAGTGATTTTTTTTCTTCTAAAATATATTTAAAGTATACATGTAAGAAAAATGCTAAAATATTTATATCATTTTTATGCAACAATCTGCTTAAAGAATGTGTGCATGCAGAATGCAGGTGCCCTGTGAGAAGAGTAGAGGAGCTCAATGAGAAGGGTCAATCCCAGTACCTTTTTTTTCTCTAAAACTCATTCAGAATAATATATGTAAAAAATTACTAATTATATTTATACTACTGTTTTTATTTTATGCAATAATCTGCTTTTAAGAAACTATACATCCAATATGATCTTTAACTGTATTTTTCTTTTAAAATAGTTGTTGATTCTTTTTTTTTACATATTTTTATTGATTTCAGAGAAGAAGGAAGAGAGAGAGAGAAACATCATTGATGTGAGTGAATCATTGATTGGCCTCCTACACAACCCCTACGGGAGATCAAGCCCACAAACCCAGGTATATGGCCTGACCGGGAATTGAACTGTGACCTCCTGGTTCATAGGTCAATGCTCAACCACTGAGCCACACGAGCTGAGCCCAAGTAATTCTGATGCACGCTCAAGTTTGAGAACCACTGCTAGCAGCCTGATACAAGTGACCAGATCATCTTCTGACCCTACCTCATCCTACATCCAGGTCAGACTGCTGTGAAAGCATTTGGGACCCTCATTGTGTTCCTTTGTTGAATTATCTATCCCCCTAGTCTAATGAGACTTTGTAAGAAATGTGTTTTATTCCTGGGTCCCCAGGGTCAAGAATGGTGCCTGCTTACCACAAATCTTAGTACATGCTTGTTAAATAAATAAACCAAAAAATGACTTTGAGTTCTTCACTATTATTTTCATACTAGAGGCCCAGTGCACGAAATTCGTGCACTGGGGGTGGGGGAAATCCCTCAGCCCGGCCTGTGCCCTCTCACAGTCTGGGACCCTTGCTCCTTACAGCCCACCTGCTTGCTGCTCCCTACCACTCGGCTCGCTGCTTCTCAGTGCTGCCACGGAGGTTCCTGCCACCTCCGCTGCACTCACCAGCCATGAGCCCGGCTTCTGGATGAGCAGCACCCCCCCTGAGGGAACTCATTGTAGCTCCAGGCCCTGGTTGGTGTGGATCAGTAGTTAGAGTGTCCTCCCACGCATCAAAGGGTCATGAGTTCGATTCCAGGTGAGGGCACATACACAGGTTGTGGGTTGCTTGAGCAACTGATCAATGTTTCTCTTTCTCTTTCCCTCTCCCTTCCTCTCTCTCTAGAATCAATGAAAAGAACATATCCTTAGAGGAGGACTTAAAAAGAAAAAAAAATGCTGGTTTTGTTCAGTGGATAGTGCTTCTGCAGGCAGACTGAAGGGTACCAGGTTGGATTCCAATTGAAGACATATACCTGGGTTGCCGGCTTAATCCAGGGCCCTGGTTGGGGATTCAGCAAGAGATAACCATTTGATGTCTCTCATATTAGTTTCTGTCTTTCTCCCTCCCTCCCACTCTCTGTAAAAAAATAAATAAATAAACAAAAAAAAATCAATGCAAAAATGTCCTCAGGTGAGGATTAACCAAAACAAACAAACAAACACCCATTCCCAGTGTGATTATTGAAGGAGCATATGAAGTATTTGTTGAATGAACGGGAAGGGATGAGACTTTGCTTTCTAACTGTTTTAGCAACTCTGCAAGCCAGAGGGTTTATTTTTATTTTTAAAAAAATATATTTTATTGATTTTTACAGAGAGGAAGGTAGAGGGATGGAGAGTGAGAAACATCGATGAGAGAGAAACATCCATCAACTGCCTCCTGCACACCCCCTACTGGGGATGTGCCCACAACAAAGGTACATGCCCTTGACCAGAATTGAACCCGGGACCCCTCAGTCCACAGGCGGATGCTCTATCCACTGAGCCAAACTGGTTAGGGCCAGAGGGTTTATTTTTTATTTTCATTTTTATTGATTGATTATTTTAGAGAGAGGAAGGGAGCGAGAGAAACATCAGTGTGTTGTTCCACTTACCATGCTCTCTTTCGTTGCTTCTTGTCTGTGCCCTGACCAGGGATCCAACCTGCAACCTTGCTGTATCAGGAGGAGGTTCTAACCCACTGCTCAGGGTGCTGCCTGTCAGGGCCCCTCAACAAAATCCCTCTGGTGTGCCCTGGCCCCTGCTGTGGGTCGGAGCTCCTCTGCCACAGCAAAGGTTTGGATTCCATTCTGTCAGGTTTTGGGTTTGATTCCTGGTCCAGGCTGACTGCTGCTCAGCAAGTGACTGAGTTCCATTGAAGTCCATGTGCTCTAGTCATTCGGCAGGGACCGGGGTTCCATGGCTGACTTGGCCGACTCAGATCCCTGCTACCCCCAGTCCTCCATCCAGGGCGACTTCAACTATAAAAGTTGCGTGGCCTCCAGGTAGGTCGCCCTCTCCATGGCTCGCCAGGCTTGGTTTCTGCACAGTTGCCCTGGGAGGCTGATTTCCAGGTTACCAGGGAGAGTGCCCTCCACTCCGGACTCCCAGGGAGAGCCGGCTGGGGGCATGAGTGCTGGCTGACCTCTGCAGTTGCCCCACCAGCCCCGATCTCCCCTGCCAGTGGCCCCGCCCCTCCCTTCATGATCACATATCCGGGGCCACAGGCACGGCTGCACCCGATGCCCTGGGTGCCGCCATGCTTGTGGCCCCGCCCCTTCCTTTGCCATTGCAGATCAGAGGGCTGCAGGCACGGCTGCACCCTGGGCCTGCACCTGGTGCTCAGGGTGCTGCCATGCCTGCAGCTCCACCCCTCCCTTCTCCATTGCAGATCAGGGCTGCAGGTACAGCTGTACCCTATGCCCTGGGTGGCGTCATGCTTGTGGCCCCGCCCCTCCCTTCGCATGGCAGATCAGAGGGCTGCATCCTTGGCCTGCACCCGGTGCTCAGGGTGCTGCCATGCCTACTAACCCGCCCCTCTCTTCCTGATCACATATCCAGGGGCCTCAGGCACGGCTGCACCTAATGCCCTGGATGGCGTCATGCTTGTGGCCCCGCCCCTCCCTTCGCATGGCAGATCAGAGGGCTGCAGGCAGGCTGCACCCTGGGCCTGCACCCGGTGCCCAGGATGCTACCATGCCTGCTGTGTCATCCCTCCCTTCTCCATTGTAGATCCGGGGGCTGCAGGCATGGCTGCACCCACCCGATGCCCTGGGTGCCGCCATGCTTTTGGCCCCGCCCCTCCCTTCGTGATCGCATATCCAGGCCACAGGCACACCTGCACCTGGTCCCCCGGGTGCAACAGTGCCTGCAGCCCCACCTCCCCGTTCAAGATCGCAGATCAGGGGACTGCAGGCTAGTTGGCATCCCTGGCCCCTGTGGTCCTGCACCCCGGCTCTCTCTTCCTCCGATTGCCATGCGATCACCAGCACCCCTGACAGGGGTGTCGCCTGGCCTGCTGGGCTTTCTGATGGCGATCACTGGCTGGGGGGCGGGGCAAAGCAGCCCTATG
>NW_005871496.1:409601-421957 GCF_000147115.1 Myotis lucifugus
ATGAACCAGGAGGTCACAGTTCAATTCCCGGTCAGGCCATATACCTGGGTTTGTGGGCTTGATCTCCCGTAGGGGTTGTGTAGGAGGCCAATCAATGATTCACTCACATCAATGATGTTTCTCTCTCTCTCTTCCTTCTTCTCTGAAATCAATAAAAATATGTAAAAAAAAAGAATCAACAACTATTTTAAAAGAAAAATACAGTTAAAGATCATATTGGATGTATAGTTTCTTAAAAGCAGATTATTGCATAAAATAAAAACAGTAGTATAAATATAATTAGTAATTTTTTACATATATTATTCTGAATGAGTTTTAGAGAAAAAAAAGGTACTGGGATTGACCCTTCTCATTGAGCTCCTCTACTCTTCTCACAGGGCACCTGCATTCTGCATGCACACATTCTTTAAGCAGATTGTTGCATAAAAATGATATAAATATTTTAGCATTTTTCTTACATGTATACTTTAAATATATTTTAGAAGAAAAAAAATCACTGTTTTTTTTAAAGCTTAATCCTCACCTGAGGATATTTTTTCCATTGATTTTTAGAGGGAGAGATAGAGAGAGAAACATTGATATGAGAGAGACACATTAATTGGTTGCCTTCCGCATGTGCTCCAACCAGGGCGCCATTGACTGGCATCGAACCTAGGACCCTTCCGTCTATAGGCCCCCTATCTCTGCCCCCCAGCTCTGCCCCCCAGCTCTGCCCCCCAGCTCTGCCCTGCCACCATTCTTCCGTCTTTCCCCTTTTGCCTCCCATCATTGTGCCTATGTATGCAAATTAGCCCCCATCTTTGCTGACAGCTAATTTGCATATACTCACTGATTAGCCAATGAAAAGGGTAACGGTCGTACGCTAATTACCATGTTTCTCTTTTATTAGTGTAGATAGTGTAGATGAATCTCAGTCCAGTGCCATTTTGGAGTCCACCTTGTTTGGGATGCCCCCCAGGCTATGTCTCTTTTTTTGAAAATGCCGAGAGAGACCAAGATGGCGGCGTAGGTAAACACCGGAGACCGCTGCCGCATACAACCATTTCAAAAATACAACTAAAAGACGGAACGGACATCACCCAGAACCACAGGAAGGCTGGCTGAAGAGAGACTCTACAACTAGAAGGAAAGAGAACAGCAAACCGAGGCTCAGAGGAGGCGCAGTGTGGAAAATACAAAGGTACCGAGGTGCGTGCGAAAGCGGGCTGGTGGCTGAGGGCGCGGTTGTCGTTTTCGGTCGGGAGTGAGTCTCAGACTCTGGGCTCCAGATCCGGGCGAGTCTCTAGGGACCCAGACTCAAACGGGAGAAGCGGGATTATCCGGCATCAGTTGGAACCTGAGGGCAGCTTTCTCTCCGAGGTTTGCAGCGGCTGCCGGGGTTCTGAGAAGCAGAGCCTCTGGGAACGGGACTGAGAGCAGCCATAACTGCTCCCTCCGCCCGCCCTGTTGATCCCGCCCCGCCCAAACCCTGCGCACAGCCATTTGCCGGATCGCCTCAGGCAAAGGCTGGATTAGCGCCTCCCCAGAAGACAGACGTTTTCCACACAGCTGATTCCTACAGCCAGTCGGCCTGGTGGTCAAATCCCTCTAGTGTTAACTACAACAATTAAGGCTTGGCTAGAACAACACTGCGCACAAAGACCACAAGGGGGTGCACCAAGAAAGCATAAAAGATGCGGAGACAAAAAAACATGACAGAAATGGAGGATATGGAGCTAAGAATCACAATTTTGAGGGCTTGCTATAAACTTGATGAGAGCCTCACGAAAACTAATGAGACCCTCGATGCTACGATAAAGAAATTAGAAAGTAAGCATACACGGACTGAAATAAAGAATATTATACCCAATAGCAGACCAGAGGAGCACAAGAATCAAACCAAAGATTTGAAATGCGAAGAAGCAAAAAACACCCAACTGGAAAAGCAAAATGAAAAAAGAATCCGAAAGTGTGAAGATAGTGTAAGGAGCCTCTGGGACAGCTTCAAGCGCACTAATATCAGAATAATAGGGGTACCAGAAGATGAGAGACAGCAAGATATTGAAAACCTATTTGAAGAAATAATGGCAGAAAACTTCCCCCACCTGGTGAAAGAAATGGACTTACAGGTCCAAGAAGCGCAGAGAACCCCAAACAAAAGGAATCCAAAGAGGACCACACCAAGACACATCATCATTAAAATGCCAAGAGCAAAAGACAAAGAGAGAATCTTAAAAGCAGCAAGAGAAAGAGACTCAATTACCTACAAGGGAATACCCATACGACTGTCAGCTGATTTCTCAACAGAAACTTTGCAGGCCAGAAGGGAATGGCAAGAAATATTCAAAGTACTGAATACCAAGAACCTACAACCAAGATTACTTTATCCAGCAAAGCTATCATTCAGAATTGAAGGTCAGGTAAAGAGCTTCACAGATAAGGAAAAGCTAAAGGACTTCATCACCACTAAACCAGTATTATACAAAATGCTGAAAGGTTTCCTTTAAGAAGAGGAAGAAGAAAAAGGTAAAGATACAAATTGTGAACAACAAACATGCATCTATCAACAAGAGAATCTAAGAATCAAGTGAATAAATAATCTGATGTACAGAATGAACTGGTGATTACAATGAATCAGGGACATAGAAGGGGAATGGACTGACTATTCTTGGGGGAGGGAAAGGGGAATGGGAGATGCGGGAAGAGAATGGACAAAAATCGTGCACCTATGGACGAGGACAATGGGTGGGGAGTGACGGCGGAGGGTGGGGCGGGAACTGGAAGAAGGGGAGTTATGGGGAAAAAAGAGGAACAAATGTAATCAGAACAATAAAGATTTAATTTAAAAAAAAAAAAAGAAAATGCCTACACTCGTGTACATAACACCCATGCTTGCATAGTGGCAGGTGTTCATACCCCATACATCCAAGTATAATCGGACCAAAATTGATCAGCTGACCCAAGGTAGCATCCATCCATTGCTTATACTTATGCAGTCAGATTTTAAATCCTGGGGGTTGGACCAGGTACAGGGAGGGAGCTCTTAGTATAGTTAAATAATGAGTGTGGCCCTAGCCAGTTTGGCTCAGTGGATAGAGCATTGACCTGTGGACTGGGTTCGATTTTGGTCAAGGGTACATGCCCAGGTTGCAGGCTCGATCCACAGTAGGGGGTGTGCAGGAGGCAGCCAATCACTGATTCTCTCTTATCACTGATGTTTCTCTCTCTCTCCTTCTCCTTTCCTCTCTAAAATAAATAAACAATATATTTAAAAATTAAAAAAAATAATTTAAAATTAAAAAAAATGAGTGTGAATGTCTAAGCAGAAATGCAGTCAGAACTGAGTAGCCCAAGACTCAGCCCCACCCAAGTCAGTATATTAGCCAAGTGAGAGCCTTCTGCACAGACAATGGAGCCACACATAGCAAGAGTCAGAGTCAGAAGCCCTCACTCCCAGGGAGAGAAGCTGCACAATAGTGTTAGGCCTGCCCTTTGTCTAGGTCATATTCCCTTTGTTTCCTTCCGTAAACCTAAAATGAAACCAGCCACTCAATGAGCAAGTCAGATTGGCTTGGGTGATCTTCCTTCCCCAGGAGCCTTGACTAGGATCTGCTTCAGCAGTTCAGAAACTTTAACAAAAATGTTGCTGAATGCCTAATATCACAATATTTTCTCCACCCTCTGTCTGGGGGATAAAGCAGGAAGAATATAGCTTCTGGAGATGCTGGACACAATGGACAAACCAAGGCTGTAGAAGATGAGCATGCAAATCATGCATAAAACACTAATGAAGCACATTGGTCATAACTTAATCACACAGCCATTCCCAGATATAGGGGAGACTAAGAATTTTCCAGGGCTGACCAGCAGAACCTGAGCAACTGATGAACAAATTACTCTGACACACGTTTCTGTGAAAGAGAAGGCTAAGGGGATGTTTGGCTTTAGGAACCAAAACAGCCTCAATTGCCTGCCTCATTAGCCTTTTATTGTAATAACAGCTTGAACTAAAATTAACCTCTAAATACAATCATCAGGGTAAGTATCCTTGAGAAAGCTCATGCTTCTACAAGGTCGGGTTTGAAGATTAAACAGATCTAGCAAAACACCTGGGGGATCGGACTTGTTTGGAAAAGTCAAGGTAGAGGCTGCTGCCTTCAACAAGGTCCCTCCTTTCAGAGAATCCTCCTTACAGACATTCCAATCAAGTCCCATGCTTCCCCACATCTCCCCCCTTTTTGTTTTGTTGGCTGCAGAAGACAGAGGGAGGCAGCGAACTTGCTGCTTTGGAAGGTCGGGGTCTGCAAAGCACGTTCACTACTTGAATTCTGATTGTGTAGACTTTAAGAAAAACAAAGAGAATTACAATGACAGCAATGGTTAGTCCGACCAGGTACCAATTGATTCTAGGGTACTATGTGGTGGGGTCTATCCACTCCAGAATGTTTATAGGAAATATTCAGAATGTTTTTGATAATTACTTTGAATTTGTTTCTTCCAAATTACTTTTGTAGACCTCTAGAAACATATTATCATAAATCAAATTCTAGCTTCAGAAAAGACATTGTTGTCTTAACTTGTTTGTAATTATGGAACCATCTCCTATAGTATGTCTGCCATTATTGGCAGTACTGCTAGATAGGATGTTACCTGGATTACAATATATTTTAAATGGCTTGTTTCAATGTTATGTATTATAAGGCTGGTTTAAATTGCAAACCTAAATGGTTTAACTTATAATCAAAATAATTATATTGTTTAAAAACATATCCTTTCTGGTATATTTGAAGCTAATCAATAGCCTCTACCCCTCAAATAACAAAGTTTTACACATTGTTTCCTGGGTCTGTTTAAAAATACTTTCAAGCGCAAAGGTTAAAATGTGTCTGCTTTCAGGAAAAACATATCAGCTTCATTAAACAATTCACTCAGGGCTCTCCTGGTTGCAGCACAGCTGACACGGTTAATGTCACAGTGGGACATGCACAGAGAATGATGAAACAGAAATGCTAATAGAGCTTTTAATTCTCTTCCTTTTTTGGAGAAAGTGTTCTTAAACTGCCAATTTATTTTTATTGATTTCAGAGAAGAAGGGAGAGGGAGAGAGAGCTAGAAACATCAATGATGAGAATCATTGACCAGCTGCCTCCAGCACGCCCCCTACTGGGGATCAAGCCCACAACCTGGGCATGTGCCCTGGCTGGGAATCGAATTGTGACCTCCTGGTTCACAGGTCGATGCTCAACCACCAAACCACGCCAGTTGGGCTTAAACTGCTAACAAATCACAAGGCTCTCCTAATTACAGTTCTACCAAAAATACAAACTCCCACCCCAGTACAAAGACTAAATACTTCATGTATACAGGTTATTTCTTTCATACAAAATACTAGACACAAATTAATTTTGTTACTTCTTGTCTCTGCTATTCTTTAAAAATAAAGTAGATGTCACCTTCCAAGTAAAATTTACCTGTTTGTAGATGTAGTCACACACAGCTGAACACAACCTTTAGAATAAGCGGAGTAGCATTGCTAGGAGTGCAAAGTGTGGGGGCACATTTAATCATGAAGTCATTGTAACATATTTGAAAGGTAAATTGCAATACAAATTCCTCTCTGGCAGTTCTCCTGTCTAAAAAATAGAGGTCTCATGTTAAGTCAGTGGTGGTATTGAAAATGACATTTGACACTCTGAGTCTCTTCCATGTCCATTAACAATGATTAGAATTTAAAATTATGGCCCTGACCCCTTACCTGGCTGGCTTGGCTCAGAGTCCCAAAGAACATGAACCTAAAGAGGCCCAGACATTATAATTAAAATGCCAAAGGTTAAAGACAAAGAATCTTAAAAGCATCAAGAGAAAAAGCAGTTAGTTGCCTACAATTGAATGCCCATATGACTGTGAGCTGATTTCTGAACAGAAACTTTGCAGGCCATAAAGGAGTGGCAAGAAATATTCAAAGTGATGAATAGCAAGAACCTACAACCGAGATTACTCTACCCAGAAAAGCTATCATTTAGAATTGAAGGTCAGATAAAGAGCTTCACAGACAAGAGAAAGCTAAAGAAGTTCATCACCACCAAACCAGTATTACATGAAATGTGAAGGGTCTTTAAGGAGAGGAAGAAGATGAAGGAAGAGGAGGAGGAGGAGGAGGAGGAGAAATTTTAAAAAGAACAATATAATGGCAATAAATACATACCTATCAACAGTTGAATCTAAAAATCAAAACAAGGGAACAAGAAATCTAATGAATAAAATAGAACCAGAGGCATGGAAACATTGAACAGACTGACAAGTCTTAGACCAGTGATGGCGAACCTTTTGAGCTCAGCGCGTCAGCATTTTGAAAAACCCTAACTTAACTCTGGTGCCGTGTCACATATAGAAATTTTTTGATATTTGCAACCATAGTAAAACAAAGATTTATATATTTTTAAAATATATTTTATTGATTTTTTACAGAGAGGAAGGGAGAGGGATAGAGAGTTAGAAACATCAATGAGAGAGAAACATCGATCAGCTGCCTCTTGCACATCCCCTACTGGGGATGTGCCCGTGACCAAGGTACATGCCCTTGACCGGAATCGAACCTGGGACCCTTGAGTCCGCAGGCTGACGCTCTATCCACTGAGCCAAACCGGTTAGGGCAAGATTTATATTTTTGATATTTATTTTATTTATTTAAATGCCATTTAATAAAGAAAAATCAACCAAAAAATGAGTTCACGTGTCACCTCTGACACATGTGTCATAGGTTCGCCATCACTGTCTTAGAGAGAAGGGGTTAAATGGAAAGAGATTAAACAAAGATCTTATATGCTTATTTGCATTAGCTATGGACACGGACAATAGGGTTGTGAAGGCCTAGGGAGGGGTGGGAACTGGGAGAGAAGAATGAGCAATGGGGGAAAGGAGGACATCTGTAGTACTCCAGACAATAACAATTTTTTTAAAAGAAAAAAAATTCTATGAGAAGAAAATGATTCAAGACCAGAAAAATCTATAATCCAATGCATCTATTCATATAATTTTTAACATTCCTTAGGTCAATTCTTCCTTTTTTCTCCAAGTCATAAAAAGCTTTAACAATTCTGTTATTATTTAAAGAAAAGAAAGTCTTTAAAATAAAGGTGGCTAGCCCAGCCAGCATGGCTCAGTGGTTGAGTGTCATGGTTCATTTCTTGATCAGGGCACATACCTGGGTTGCTGGTTCAGTCCCCAGTAGGGGGCGAACAGGATGCAACTAATCAATGATTTTCTCTCATTGATGTTTCTATCTCTTTTTCTATCAATAAAAGTATATTTTTTAAAAAATAAATAAAGGTGGCTTACCATTCCCTCCTGGTAAACTCTACATCAACAATTGTTACTGGAAGGGGACTTGAAGTCTTCCTTGAGACTCAACAAAAAATCTGGTGTTTATTTGTTTCTTTGAGACAGGATAGTAAGAAGCCAGGAAAACTCCTGGGCAAGTGGAATGGGGAAATAGATAATTAAACTGATAGCTGAGTTGGTTAGAGCATCATCCTGACACACCAGGGCTACAGATTCGATCCCTGGTCAGGGCACATACAAGAATCAACCAATCAATGCATAAATAAGTAGAATAACAAAAATGGATGTTTCTCTCTCTCTAATAGTAGTAATAAATAACAATTAAACAAGCAATTTGATCAATTTACAGCCAGCTAGTGAATTGCAATATCTTATCTTCCCTAATCAAGGACAATGCTCCAACATACTGAGCTGACCAGGGCCCTATACTAACATTTTGATGCATCAGCTTATTAAAAACGCACCTGGAAAACTGATGACAACCCTTTCCTCAGATTCTCACCCACAGAATAAAAATTAAAACCCTCAAGACAAAGATTCAGGGTGGGCTCAGGAGCACACCTATGCCCCTTCTCAGGATGAACTTTTTACTTCCTCCTAAATTCTAAGTGTCCCCATGAAATCTGCAACCAGGGGAGCAGTGGGCAGTGACAGCTCCTCCTGGGTTAACCCCCTGAACCTGTCTACAAGGCCCCCCTTTTTCTCTGACTTTCCAATGAGCTAAAAGCAGCCCCACTTTGGCTCACTTCTGTCACTGTGACTTTTCCCAGTGAACTAACAGCAGTTCCGCCCTGGTTTAATTCCTTCCTACAATATTTCCAGGGGAAAAAGCAGAGCACTGCCTAGGCTCTCTCCTGTTGTTTCTTCTACCCTATGCCTCTCCTTTATTTTGGTACTGGATGGAGCCCAGGCCTCCGCCAGCCTGCACTGTGTGGGTTCTTGACTTCACACAGGAGAGATTCCAAAACACGAGTCCAAGTGATTTGGAGAGTATATTTATTAAAACTGGGCACAGTGAAACAAAGAAGGACTTAGCACTTTCCTTAAGACCAGGAACAAGACAAGGATGTCTATTTTCACCACTTTAATTCAACACTAGTGGCCCAGTGCATGAATTTGTGCACATTGAAAGGAAATTAATTAGAAGAAATATTTTAATATCATTATTTGCCCTTTCTCTATAATAGAAGTCTCAACCAAATTCACGATTGACAATGACAGATTGAAACACACGTGTGTGATTGGTGCCAGCAAGAGCTTTATATGTATCATGCATGTGCAAGTCAACTTAGCCTTTTATATATATAGAATAAACTTGCTTAATTAGAGCTGCTTTCTGATGTAGCTTAACTTTTCCAGCCCAGCAAAGCACCCCAACTTCTCTTTCAGGTAATTGTCAGCAACACAGCAGTAAATATCAATACGGAGCAGATTATTATTGTAGATCACGCAGGGAGAACAAAGGGTAAAATATTTAACTGCAGCAGTGTTGGACTGTATTCTGTGCAGTGAGAAAACCTGAAATCATTTTCCAGGTCCACCATTTCTTACTTTTCAGTAGGGTCAAGTTTCTAAGCTTTCTAAATCTCCATTTTCTGGCTAATTAAAAGAAAATAGGATTCCACCAAGTCTCCTACCTACCCATTCCAGGACTTCTGTAAGGATCAAATGAGATGAGGCGCAGGAAAATGCTTCATGGACATTTGGTTAAAGTGTAAAATGTTTCCACCTGGCTAAAAAGCAAGTTGTGCTCCTGGGCTGAAGAAACTGCAAGGAGACTAGTCACTAGGGAAAGGAAGCTGGGCTTGCTACGTCCATCATTACCCAGATGGACACTTAGCATATTAGCCTTTTATATATATAGATAGTATTGGAAGTCCTAGCCACAAAAATCAGACAAGAAAAAGAAATAAAAGTCATCTAAAGTGGAGAAAAAGTAAAACTGTCATTATTTACAGATTGCATGATGCTAAATACAGAGAACCATAAAGATTCCACCAAGAAACTATTAAAACTGACAAATAAATTGAGTAAAATAGCAGGGTAAAAATTTCATAATCAAATATCAGTTACATTTTATACACCAATAACAAACTATCAGAAAGAGAAATTTTTTTAAATCCCATGTATAATTTCATAAAAAATACCTAGAAATAAAGTCAACCAACAAAGTAAAAAAATCTGTACTCAGAAAACTGTAAGACATTGAAGAATGAAATTGAAGAAGATACAAATAAATGGAAGTATATAGCATTTTCATAGATAGGAAAAATTAACATTGTTAAAATGGCCATACTACCCAAAGCAATCTACAGATTCAATGCAACCCCTACCAAAATACCAATGGCATTTTCACAGAACTAGAAAAAATAATCCTAAAATTTATATGGAACTACAAATGTCCTGAATAACCATAGCAATCTTGAGAAAGAACAAAGTTGGAGATGTCCCACTATCTGATATCAAACTGTACTACAAGGCTATAGTAATCAAAACTACATGGTACTGGCACAAAAACAAACAGATCAATGAAACAGAATAGAGAGCCCAGAAATAAACCCATACCTGCATGGTCAATTTACCTATGACAAAAAAAGCAAAAGTATACAATGAAGTAAAGACAGTCTCTTCAATAAATGGTGTTGGGAAAACTGGAAAGAAACATGCAAAAAATAAAACTAGAGCCGAAACCGGTTTGGCTCAGTGGATGGAGCGTCGGCCTGCGGACTGAGGGGTCCCAGGTTCGGTTCCAGTCAAGGGCATGTGCCTGGGTTGCGGGCGCATCCCCAGTGGGAGGTGTGCAGGAGGCGGCTGATCGATGTTTCTCTCTCATAGATGTTTCTAGCTCTCTGTCTCTCTCCCTTCCTCTCTGTAAAAAATCAATAAAATATATTTTAAAAAAATAAATAAATAAAACTAGACTACTTTTTTACACCATATGCAAGAATAAATTCAAAATGGATTAAAGACTTAACTGTAGTACCCCAAACCATAAATTCCTAGAAGGAATTTATTACTAAGTTTACAAAACAAGGGGACATATGTAATACTTTCAACAATAAAGATTTTTAAAAACTAAAAACAACAACAAAAAGATGACCTATTGAATGAAAGAAGATACAGTAGTCACCAATGATACATCTGATCAGGAGTTAATATCCAAATATGAAAACTTATACAACTTAACACCAAAGAAAAAAAGAATCTGATTTAAAAATGGGCAGAGCCTGGCAGAGATTCAAGGGGCCGCGGAGACTCAGCCAGTGCTATTTGCTCCGCTATGGCGACTCCATGAGTCTCAGCCCTATTCAATTTACATCCCCATCCAAGCTGTGCCAGGTGCACAAAAAGACCCACCTGCGCTTTTGCAGCCTATCCCAACAAATTGCAGACTTCAACTGCTCACAGCCATGGGAGACACACTCAAGAAGCAGACCCAGGAGAACCAGGATGGCGGCATAAGGAAGAGACCTGTGCGTGCTACCTCACACAACAACATCGAAACTACCAAATATCAGACAAACACCTATCATACAGAACCATGGGAAAGTTGGCCCAGTGGAAGCTCTACAACTGGAAGGAGAGAAAGAACATTGAGACTGAGTAGGATGTGACACCAAGTACAGAGCCCAACCCAACAAACTGCAGATTTCAACTCCTCGCATAGAAAGAAGCGCATTGAGACTGAGTAGGATGTGCAGAGGCACCAAGTACAGAGCCCATCCCAGCAGGCTGCAGATTTCAACTCCTTGCATCTGGGAGGGACGCAATCAGGGGGCAGAGTCGGGTCCGGGGCCGGCCAGGGCTGGACCTGACTCGGCCGGCACTGTGGAACTGCTGTACCAGCAAGCACACAAACATGCCCACTGGTCCCAGTCTCTTGTGAGGCGCTGGGGGACAGCAGACAGGCAGTCTGCGCACTTGGTGGAGGGCAGGAGTGCTGGATGTTCAACCACCAGGAACGCCTGGAGATTTTGTCTGGTGGGGAGCCGCCGGCAGGGGACAGAGGGCCAAACTTCCTGTTTCCCCGGTAAGGCTGGGATGGCCCCGGTGAGGTCGGGATGGCCCCGGTGAGGTTGAAACGGTCCCGGTGTGGTAGGGACGACCCCGGTCAGGTCAAAACGGTCCCGGTGTGGTAGGGACGACCCCGGTCAGGTCGAAACGGCCCCGGTGTGGTAGGGACAACCCCGGTCAGGTTGAAACGGCCCCCGTTAGGTAGGGACGACCCCAGTGAGGTTGAAACGAACACCGTGAGGTAGGGACGACCCCGGTGAGGTCAAAACGGCCCCGGTGTGGTAGGGACAACCCCGGTCAGGTTGAATCGGCCCCGGTGTGGTAGGGACAACCCCGGTCAGGTTGGAACGGCCCCCGTGAGGTAGGGACGACCCCGGTCAGGTTGAACCGGCCCCGCTGTGGTAGGGACAACCCCGGTCAGGTTGAAACAGCCCCGGTGTGGTAGGGACGACCCCGGTGAGGTTGAAACGGCCCCCGTGAGGTAGGGACGACCCCGGAGAGGTTGAAACGGCCCCCGTGAGGTAGGGACGACCCTGGTCAGGTCGAAACGGCCCCGGTGTGGTAGGGACGACCCCGGTGAGGTTGAAACAGCCCCCGTGAGGTAGGGACGACCCCAGTCAGGTCGTAACGGCCCCGGTGTGGTAGGGACAACCCCAGTCAGGTTGAAACAGCCTCGGTGTGGTAGGGACGACCCCGGTGAGGTTGAAACGGCCCCCGTGAGGTAGGGACGACCCTGGTGAGGTCGAAACGGCCCCGGTGTGGTAGGGACGACCCCGGTGAGGTTGAAACAGCCCCCGTGAGGTAGGGACGACCCCAGTCAGGTCGAAACGGCCCCGGTGTGGTAGGGACGACCCCGGTGAGGTTGAAACGGCCCCCGCGAAGTAGGGACGACCCTGGTCAGGTCGAAACGGCCCCGGTGTGGTAGGGACGACCCCGGTGAGGTTGAAACAGCCCCCCGTGAGGTAGGGACGACCCCAGTCAGGTCGAAACGGCCCCGGTGTGGTAGGGACGACCCCGGTGAG
>NW_005871496.1:422603-423556 GCF_000147115.1 Myotis lucifugus
AAGACGACCCCAGTGAGGTTGAAACGAAACCCGTGAGGTAGGGACGGCCCCGGTGAGGTCGAAACGGCCCCGGTGTGGTAGGGACAACACCGGTCAGGTTGAATCGGCCCCGGTGTGGTAGGGACAACCCCGGTCAGGTTGATAAGGCTCCTGTAAAGTAGTGATGACCCAGTGAAGTTGTAAAGCCCCTGTGATGTAGGTACGAACCCGGTAAAGTTAAAAATGCCTCGGTTAGTAGGGATGGTCCCTGTCATGTTCGAAACGGCCACGGTTTGGTAGGGACGACCCCGGTGAGGTTGAAACCGCCCCCATGTGGTAGGGACGACCCAGATCAAGTTTAAACGGCCCCGGTGTGGTAGGGACGACCCCGATAAAGTTTAAAATGGCCCCGGTGTGGTAGGGACGACCCCTGTAAGTGTTGAAACGGTCCCGGTGAGGTAGGGACGACCCCGGTGAGGTTGAAACGGCCCCGGTGTGGTAGGAACGACCCCTGTCAGGTTGAAACGGCTCCGTTGTGGTAGGGACGACCCCGGTGAGGTCGAAACGGCCCCCGTGTGGTAGGGACGACCCAAGTCAGGTCGAAACGGCCCCGGTGTGGTAGGGACGACCCCGGTCAGGTTGAAACGGCCCCCGTGAGGTAGGGACGACCCCGGTGAGGTTGAAATGGCCCCTGTGAGGTAGGGACGACCCCAGTGAGGTCGAAACGGCCCCCGTGAGGTAGGGACGACCCTAGTCAGGTTGAAACGGCCCCGGTGTGGTAGGGACAACCCCGGTTAGGTTGAAACGGCCCCCGTGAGGTAGGGACGACCCTGGTCAGGTCGAAACGGCCCCGGTGTGGTAGGGACGACCCCGGTGAGGTTGAAACAGCCCCCGTGAGGTAGGGACGACCCCAGTCAGGTCGAAACGGACCCCGGTGTGGTAGGGACGACCCCGGTGAGGTTGAAACGGCCCCC
>NW_005871496.1:427490-449686 GCF_000147115.1 Myotis lucifugus
AACGAAGTGTCCTTTCTGCCCGGTTAAAGGAGTTTCTTCGGTGACGCCAAGCAGTTAACGGAGACTCTTCCTGTCTGAGCTGTCCCCTACCTCACCATCAAGCGGTCCGATGTCCTACGTCAGGAGAGTGGCTAAACAGCTGAAAGAGAATGCCACGGGGACAGACCACCACTGTGCCACCAAAGACAATGGGACTCTGTTGATAAAGTGAAATGTGACCATGACAGAATGTTTTATGAAGAAAAACAAAACAAAACAAAACAATGCAGACAGGCACTGCAGCTGGGCCTTGGAGAACTTGGAAGCATGTGAGGAGGGGAACCACGAGGGATTGAGGGGGAGGGTTACAGTTGCTTAAGCTGTTTGAAAGTGTTTGCTCTAAACTCTATTTAAAATGTACACTTGCAGTCTCACCATGTGTTTCTAACTTTCTCCTCTAGGATGTCTGTAATATGTGGCTCCTTGAACAGTCTGTGGCTTCTACTCTTGTATTGGTTTGCATGGAAATGAATCTAGTTCTCCATCTTCAATTAGCAAAGGGGTCGGTTCTTCACTACAGCTTCCTTGATTATGTACAAGGACAGTGGGATGATAAGGACCCAGGAGAGAGGTGGGATGGGAGAGAGAGAACACAAAACAGAAGAATACAAAGCTGCCCGCTAGAAGTCCAAATCTGATCCTGTGCTCCCACTAAGGCTTCACTTGTGGTCATGGAAAGGCCGGGTGTGCTCCTATCTAACTGGCAGGAGGTACCTGAGCTCAGAAGAAGTCACTTGAAGGAGGTTAGTTTATTGATCCACGAGGAGAGGTATTGGAGACAGAATGTGGTGAGAGGGCCCAGTCTCGGTGTCTCACTTGACCCTCTGCAGGTGGCGGAAGCCCTGCGCCAGTTCATTCCACAGCATCGTCCATGGTGACCAGCGCTGGCAGCCCAGGGCCTTTTTGGCTCTCTCGCAGCTGTAGTGGTGGAATGTGCCAGCCAGCGCAACCCACATGGGGTGAAAGTGGGCTGGAGCTGGATGACAGGACTGATCACTATCACCAGGAAGGTCATCAGGAGCGCCAGGTAAGAGGCCACCCAGTAGGGCTGTGATACTTGGGGGCTTTGTCATTGAGGCCTGTCAGGATGTGGGACAGGAATGTCCAAAGGGGGATGGGTTTGGCGTTGGTGATGTGGAATGCCTTCCCACCCAAGGCCGTGTCTTAGGAGAGGCCTTCTGCAGCCAGAATATGTCTGTGAACCACGTTCTCCATGAAGGTGAAGTCCGTCACAGACTTTTCTGGCTGCCTCGAAGAGGATAGGGACCAGCGGGGGGTTCCTTGGGCTGAAAATGCCATGGGGACAGGTGGCTGTGGTTAAGAAATTCCTCTCGGGATCATTGGCACCAGGACTCCTCTCTCCTGTGAGATCTTCGTCTCCCTGTAGTAGTCAGTGGGTTTCAGGGCATAGGGGAGGTCCTCAGTTCCATTCTTGATGTCAACGCTCTCAAAAATGACACTAGCACTGCTGGTTAACATGAGTGTATGAAACCCAGCCTTTTTGCAAGTTTCAATGACATTCCTGGTGCCAATGTTATTCACGCTATTTTTAAAAATATGTTTATTGATTTCAGAGAGGAAGGGAGAGAGAGATAGAAACATCAATGATGAGAGAGAATCATTGATTGGCTGCCTCCTGCATGCCCCCTATTGAGGATCAAGCCCACAACCGGGGCATGTGGCCTTTACCAGAATCGAACCTGGGGCCTTTCAGTTTGCAGGCCAATGCTCTGTCCACTGAGCCAAACCAGGTAGGGCTGTAATTCACTCTATAAGAGAGTTCCTTGCTGTTACTGGATGATGGGGGTGATGCGCAGTGGAAAACTGTGCTTACACCTTTCAGGGTACAAGTCCTGTGGGCTGCAGAGGTCGCCCAGAAAGAACTGCACCTGCGGGTTATCGAAACCCTGATGCATATCGAACACAATGACGGTGTAGCCTCTTGCCAGCAACTGCTCCACCACGTGCTGCCCTAGGAACCCAGAGCCACTTCTTGGCCTTCTCCTGGTGAAATCCAAGTGCTTCACTCAACTTCCGGGCAAGAGGAGGAGGGCTGCTGACAGGATCCAATGAAGAGAGAAGGGAGTGAAGCCGACTTTCTCCTTTCTGCTGGGGCAAGTTCCCCACGGCTGAGTCCCGTCTGTAGGCGCCCCCCCCTGAAAGTTTCAGCACAGCTGCAGCCAGCACCTACACAGCTGTGGTCGCCGGCTGCCACCCATTTCTTGCGGCCGTGGCCCTTCCTCTCTCTCTCTTCTTTTTTAAGTTTATTTGCAAGGAGACTGCAGTGCCTCATTTGAGAGAGATCCTTCTAAGGCAGCGGTTCTCAACCTGTGGGTCGCGACCCCTTTGGCGGTCGAACGACCCTTTCACAGGGGTCGCCTGAAACCATCCTGCATATCAGATATTTACATTACAATTCATAACAGTAGCAACATTACAGTTATGAAGTAGCAACGAAAATAATTTTACGGTTGGGTCACAACATGAGCAACTGTATTTAAAGGGCCAGAAGGTTGAGAACCACTGTTCTAGGGCCGTGGTCAGCAAACCACGGCTCGCGAGCCACATGCAGCTCTTTGGCCCCTTGAGTGTGGCTCTTGCACAAAATACCACGTGCGGGCACGCACATACAGTGCGATTGAAACTTCATGGCCCATGCGCAGAAGTCGATATTTTGTGGAAGAGCCGCACTCAAGGGGCCAAAGAGCCGTATGTGGCTCGCAAGCGGCGGTTTTGCCAAGCCGCAGTTTGCCAACCACTGTTCTAGGGGAATGGGGAGCCAGTACGCTGATCATCAGGATGGAGTGTGGTCATTCTTACTTAGATGCAACACTGTCCCAATCACTTAGCTGAATATCCAAGGCCTCATAGAAAAGACAAGTCTTTTTTTTTCTTTATTGATTAAGGTATTACATATGTGTCCTTATTCCCCCATTGCCCCCACCCCCCGCTCGTGCCCTCATCCCCTAGTTTCTGTGTCCATTGGTTATGCCTATATGCATGCGTACAAGTCCTTTGGTTGATCTCTCCCCCTCCCACCACCCTCCCTGCCTTCCCTCTGAGGTTTGACAGTCTGATCGATGCTTCTCTGTCTCTGGATCTGATTTTGTTCATCACTTTGTGTTGTTCATTATATTCCACAAATGAGTGAGATCATGTGTTACTTATCTTTCTCTGACTGGCTTATTTCTCTTAGCATAATGCTCTCCAGGTCCATCCATGCTGCTGCAAATGGTAAGAATTCCTTTTTTTTTTTTTTTAATATATTTTATTGATTTTTTACAGAGAGGAAGGGAGAGGAATAGAGAGTTAGAAACATCGATGGGACAGAAACATCGATCAGCTGCCTCCTGAACACCCCTCACTGGGTATGTGCCCGCAACCAAGGTACATGCCCCTGACCAGAATCGAACCTGGGACCCTTCAGTCCAAGGCCGATGCTCTATCCACTGAGCCAAACTGGTTAGGGCAGAATTCCTTCCTTTTTACAGCAGTGTAGTATTCCATTGTGTAGTTGTACCACAGTTTTCTAATCCACTCATCTGCTGATGGGCACTGAGGCTGTTTCCAAATCTTAGCTATGGTAAATGGTGCTGCTATGAACATGGGGTGCATATATCCTTTCTGATTGGTGTTTCTAGTTTCTTGGGATATATTCCTAGAAGTGGGATCACTGGGTTAAATGGGAGTTCCATTTTTAGTTTTTTGAGGAAACTCCATACTGTTCTTCACAGTGGCTGCACCAGTCTGCATTCCCACCAGCAGTGCAGGAGGGTTCCTTTTTGTCCACATCCTTGCCAGCACTTGTTTGATTTGTTGATGATAGCCATTCTGACAGGTGTGAGATGGTTCCGCATTGTCGTTTTGATTTGCATCTCTTGGATGATTAGAGACATGTTTTCATATGTCTCTTGGCCTTCTATATGTCCTCTTTTGAAAAGTATTTATTTAGGTCCGTTGCCCATTTTTAAAAAAATAATTGTTCAGATTATTTTATTGTTCAGATTATCACAGTTGTTCCTCTTTCCCCCCCCATAGCTCCCCTCCACCAGGTTCCCACCCCACCCCTACCCTTACCCCCCACCACTGTCCTCGTCCATAGGTGTACGATTTTTTGTCCAGTCTCTTCCCACACCCCCCATGCCCCCTTCCCCCTAGAATTGTCAGTGCATTCCTTTCTATGCCCCTGATTCTATTCTATTCACCAGTTTATTCTGTTCGACAGATTTTTTATTCACTTGATTTTTAGATTCCCTTGTTGATAGATATGTATTTATTGTCACTTTGTTGTTCATAATTTTTATCTTTACCTTTTTCTTCTTCTTCCTCTTCTTAAAGAATATCCTTCAGCATTTCATATAATACTGGTTTGGTCGTGATGAACTTCTTTAGCTTTTTCTTATCTGTGAAGCTCTTTACCTGACCTTCAGTTCTAAATGATAGCTTTGCTGGGTAGAGTAATCTTGGTTGTAGGTTCTTGCTATTCATCACTTTGAATATTTCTTGCCACTCCCTTCTGGCCTGCATAGTTTCTGTTGAGAAATCAGCTGACAGTCATATGGTTACTCCCTAGTAGGTAACTAACTGTTTTTCTCTTGCTGCTTTTAAGATTCTCTCTTTGTCTTTTGCCCTTGGCATTTTAATTATGATGTGTCTTGGTGTGGTCCTCTTGGATTCCTTTTGTTTGGGGTTCTATGCGCTTCCTGGACTTGTAAGTCTATTTCTTTCACCAGGTAGGGGAAGTTTTCTGTCATTATTTCTTCAAATAGGTTTTCAATATCTTGCTCTCTCTCTTCTCCTGGCACCCCTATAATTCGGATGTTGGTAAGCTTGAAGTTGTCCCAGAGGCTCCTTACACTATCTTCATATTTTTGGATTCTTTTTTCCTTTTGCTTTTCCAGTTGGGTGTTTTTTGCTTCTTCGTATTTCAAATCTTTGACTTGATTCTTGCGATCCTCTAGTCTGCTGTGGGATCTCTGTATATTATTCCTTATTTCAGTCAGTGTATGCTTAATTTCTAATTGGTCCTTTTTCATATCCTTGAGGGTATCACTACATTTCTTGGAGGTTTCTAGAAGATTCTTGAAAAACCTTATAACCGTGGTTTTGAACTCTATATCCAGTAGTTTGCTTTCCTCCATTTCTGTCATTTGTGACCTGTTTCTTTGTCTCCACATTTTGGCTGCTTCCCTGTGTTGGTAGAGTGGCTTTGTGGGCTAGGTGTCCTATAGGGCCCAGTGGCTCAGCCTCCCTAATTACCTGAGGTGGGCACTCTTGTGCACCCCTTTGTGGGCTGTGTGCACAGTCTTATTGTAGTTAAGCCTTGATTGTTGTAGGTATCACTGGGAGGAATTGACCTCCACGCCAATTGGCTGTGAGGACCAATTGTGTCTACAATGGGAGAACTTCTGTGCTGGAGACACCCTTATGGGGCAGGACTTGCTTCAGTGGGGCTTTGGTGCTCACTGAGTCTGCCCAGGTTTTTAGGCGGAGAAAGGCCAGGCCATTCATATGCAAAAGCCTCTGCATACAGCTTGGGTGGGGTTGTAAATTGGGTGGGGCGGGGTCTCAGGGAATCACCAGGGCAAAGCAAACCACAATGGCTGCCAGTCTGCTTTGCCTCAGAGAGGTCCCGGGTCTGTGTTCCACAGCCCCGTGCAGGAACAATGACCACTGCAAGCACCTCTGCGAGAAAGCCGCCCTCACGTTCAGGGCCGATGCCAGACAGTCCATTTTCTCTCCGTATGAGTCTGGGTCCCCAAATTCTCATCCAGAACTGGAGTTCAGAGCAGTCGGGAGCTTGTATCTCCCTCCGAGCTGCAAGCCCCTTTCGTGCGCCTCCGTACCTCCACTCTTCCACACCTCTGTACCTTCTACCAGACTCAATGCGCTTTTCTCTTTCCTTCTAGTTGTAGAATTTCCACTCAGCCAGCCTTCCCGTGGTTCTGGATGATATTTGTTTTGTCTTTTAGTTGTAATTTTAATGTGGTTGTGCACAGCAGCAACTTCAGGTGTTTACCTATGGCACCATCTTGGTTGTCCTCCCCATTGCCCATTTTTTGATTGGATTGTTTATCTTCCTTTTGGTAAGTTGTATGAGTTCCCTATAAATGTTGGAGATTAAACCCTTATCGGTGATAACATTGGTAAATATGTTCTCCCATGCAGTGGCCTTTCTTGTTGTTTTGTTGATGGTTTCTTTTGCTGTGCAGAAGCTTTTTATTTTGATGTAGTCCCATTTTTTTATTTTCTCCTTAGTTTCCAATGCCCTAGGAGATGTATTGGTGAAGAAATTGCTTTGGCATATGTCTGAGATTTTGCTGCCTGTGGATTCTTCTAAGATTTGCATGGTTTCCCATCTTACATTTAAGCCCTTTATCCATTTTGAGTTTATTTTTGTGTATGGTGTAAGTTGGGGGTCTAGTTTCATTTTTTTGCATGTATCTGGACAATTTTCTGAACACCATTTATTGAAGAGTCTGTCTTGACTCCATTGTATGCTCTTGCCTCCTTTGTCAAATCAAATATTAATTGAGCATAGTGGTTTGGGTCAATTTCTGGGTTCTTTATCCTACTCCATTGGTCTATTTGTCTGTTCTTGTGCCAGTACCAGGCAGTTTTGAGAACAGTGGCTTTGTAATATAGCTTGATATCTGGTATTGAAATCCTTCCTACTTTGTTATTCTTTCTCAGGATTACTGCAGCTATTCAAGGTCTTTTTAAAAAAATATATTTTATTGAATTTTTTACAGAGAGGAAGGGAGAGGGATAGAGAGCTAGAAACATCGATCAGCGAGAAACATCGATCAGCTGCCTCCTGCACACCCCCCTCTGGGGATGTGCCCGCAGCCAAGTTACATGCCCTTGACCGGAATCGAACCTGGGACCCTTCAGTCCGCAGGCCGACGCTCTATCCACTGAGCCAAACCGGTTATGGCTCGAGGTCTTTTTTATTCCAGATGAATTTTTGGAGAGTTCGTTCTAGGTCTGTGAAATATGCCGTTGGTATTTTAATGGGGAGTGCATTGAGTCTATAGATTGCTTTGGGTAGTATGGCCATTTTAATGAAGTTGATTCTACCAATCCATGAACACGGTATGTTCTTCCATCTGTTTATTTCTTCCTCTATCTCTTTTTTCAGTGTCCTGTAGTTTTCTGAGTACAGGTCTTTTATCTCCTTAGTTAAGTTTATTCCTAGGTATCTTAATTTTTTTTTTGATGAAATGGTAAATGGGATTGTTTTTTTCTGTCAATTCATTATTGGTGTATAAAAATGCCATAGAATTCTGGATGTTAATTTTGTATCCTGCTACATTGCCGAATTCATTTATTAAGTCTAATAATTTTTGATGGAGTCTTTAGGGTTTTCTATGTACAGTATCATGTCATCTGTGAATGATGACAGTTTTACTGAAGAGCCAAGCCTTATGTAGACATTGAAAGAGCTGTTTTTGCTTTCTCTGTAACACACTGGGGCTCAAACAACATGTTTTGGGACCCTCTGTGAGTGTGTGACAGGATGAATGAGAGAAATTCCCTACTCTACTACAGATTGCTTTTTCACCCAGGAGGCTCTGGGTAGAGCATGGGAAAGAGCCAGAGCACCCAGGAGAAGAGGGGAGGCACAAGCCTGCGAGCTGGGAGTCTCCGGCGAGGACACAGCACAGCACCGGAGGGCAGCAGTGTGTGTTGCTCCCATCCGAGCAGTGGCCCACCCAGGCGGGAGCTGCCCTGCCAAGCAGCACCACAGGAGGCAGTTTGACAGGTCAGCTCAGAGCAGCAGCAGATCTTGATGGAACACTGTGGATACTTTGTGGATAAATAATGTTGGCCCATGAAGATGCCAGGAATATTGAGGGAAGGGGATTTTCAGGGGGGTGGAGCCCCTATGTTTGCAGGTGAACCCTAAAAAGCCAGCAAACATTTCTGTAATACAGTCATTTCCAATAACAAAACCATCAGTAGACTGACATCACGGACATCACCGAAGTAGCAGCCCCTGGCCGTGGCGTGCCCTGTGGTCACTCACCGTGCATGTTTCAATGTTGAACGGTCCCGTTTACTTCACAAGTCATCGAGCAAACATTCAACTACGAATTCTCCAACACCCCAACCTGCCGACAGAGTTTAAGCAGAGCCGTTTTAACCTCCCTGCGCCAGAGTACGAGCTGGGGAGCAAGCCTCCGGGGCAGGTGATTCCTGCCCTTGGCCTACACCTCTGCCTAAAAGCTATTGCCTCTGCTTTTTCCAAAGAAAGCCTCTCTGTGCTTGCGCTTGCCCCAGGGGCCCAAAGGAGACCGAGAATCCTTAACTCTTCCCCTGGCAAGTAGATTGCTCAGAGTCCCTTAGCCTTCCAGGAAAAATCAGGAACAGGTGGTAGCTGAGCGTGTGATAGACCTAGATTCTCCACAGCCCTTGCCCACTGAAGAGCCTTGCAAAGACAGTTGCCAGGTTGTTCAGTGAACTTACTGCAACAAATCTGAAGGGGTCTCTTGCCATAGGCAACACTCTATCTTCTCACAAAACAAGAGACAGGTGCTCTCTTGGCATCTTTAATACGTGGGGATGAAGCTATGGGGGTAGGGAGAAAAATTGATTGTCCCTGGTCCTGAGTTCATTTTAAAGATGACTACTCAATGGTTTAGAAGCGGAACCCTTTAGGATTTCCCAAGGTGGAAAAGATTTTTCAGTCTCCTGTTTTGGGGGAGAGAAAATAACCCACAATCTAGCTAAGTGACAAGTAAATCAAATGAAACTTAAGGATGATACGTTTCAAGGTTTATAAACTTGCTATCTGAATGTAACTAAAGAACGGGTGTAAACCAGCGGTTCTTCATCTTTACTGTCTATAATAATCACATAGGGAATGTGCCCAGTAATTCTAATTTATTAATTCTGAGTTGAGGCAGAGGCAACGGCAGCCTTATTTACTCTTCTTTCCACCACTGTCCAGAGGCTGCAAGCAACTTAATCAACTGCAACTATGGAGACTTCATCAGACTTGTTGAGATTTTTGAGGGAGAAAGCTAAGAAATTTATAAAACAAAGGAGGCTAAAGACTTGATTTCCTCCTTCCCTATCCACTACTTCTGAGTTGGGGGAAGTTCTGAACATATTAGAGCAAGAGTGACGAGGCCGCTTTTGGTAGGATTTCGCCAGTGTATTCATCCCTTGGCTGTGGTATAGCTACACTCTGAGCTACAGATCCTACAAACAGTGAAGAGGAGAACATTAGAGTCTCCTCTGGGCTTCGGGTACCAACCCTCCTCTCAGCCTGTAAAGGTGAATTTCAGGCTTCAGCTGGCTGTAGATAGGGTGTCGGTGGCCTTCGAGTCATGGATTCCTCTTCTTACTTCTGGTCACTGGTTGTCTTAGCTCAAACTGCCATCACAAGCTACAATGGGTTCAGTGGCTTAAACGCCAGGAATTTATTTCTCACAACTCTTGAGGCTGGAAGTTCAAGATCAGGGTGCCAGAGTGGTCAGGTTCTGATGAGAGCTCTCTTCCTGGATTGCAGGTGGCCGCCTCTGGTTGTGTCCTCAGGTAGCAGAAAGGGTAACTGTCATTTAAACCTATTCAACCCCCAAAGACTCAATCTCCAAACACTAACACGTTAGGGGTTAGGACTTCAACATATGACTTGGGGTGGGGGACACACACAAACATTTAGTTCATAACACTGATTGATTGCTTTATCAGTTTTCTAAACTATTTCTCAAGAGTTCAATTGTGCACAAGACATTTCCCCCATTTTCTATCTTTCTGAACTTTTTATTATGAAAATATTCAAATACAGAAATGTAAAGGGAATAGTTGCCGATCGCCCAACTCCGTCATCAACTCTCTGCCACTCTTCTTTCACGGATCCCGACCTCCTACACAAGGCAAGTAATTTCTATGAAGACAGAAACTGTATTTGTCTGGTATCCTTAGCATCAGGTCACATCTGGTTCTTGGGAACTTAATAAATTGTGGCTGCCTGACCGCCGTGGCTCAGTGGGTGAATGTCCACCCAGGATGCAAGAGGTCGCCAGTTCCATTTCCAGTCAGGGCACATTTCCAGCCTGGGCTGTGGGCTCAGTCCCCACTGGGGGCTGTGCAGGAAGCAGCTCATCGATGATGCTTCCCTCTCATCGATGCTTCTATCTCTCTATCCTTCTCCCTTTCTCTTTAAAAACCAATAAAAACATTTTAAAAAAATGAATTGTGACTGAATTAATCCATTATAAGAATGACGCAGTGCTTCCGTGCTAAATGTTATAGGAGATACCAAGATAAATGAAACCCAGCTCCTGCCCCCAGGGAGTTTACAACCTAGAGGAGAGTTAATGGAGCACACCTCACAGGGCAAGAAACTCCTGCCAGAGTCAAGTGACGCTGGCTGCTCTTCTGCAGAAAGTATGTAGGTGTCTATCCACTGGGGGACAACCAGACTCTAACCAAGAAGTTACCCTTTCTACAAAAGAAAAAGACCCTTAATCTCCTCATCCCTATAAGACAGCTCTCCAAAACACACAAGGCTCAGATAAGAGATAAGAAAAGAAAGCTGCAGGGTCAGACAAGTGGAAAGAGAACCCGATTCCTGAGAAAAATGGGCATTTCACAAGAAGTGTCCATGTGAGCAGACCTCTTTTGATAGATGACTAGCAACTGGGCACTTGAAAAGGATGCTGAGCAATTGCAGATGAGGAGCAGGAGAACTGCCCACTAATAAAGGCCCTGATACAGAAGTCACAGCCCACTAATAAAGGCCCTGATACAGAAGTCACAGCCTCGCCTACGTTGGATGGGGCAGGAATAGAAAGGTCACAGAGGAAGCAAAGCAGTCAAACCTAAGAGAAGAGACTGGCAGGGAAGACCAGAAAATTTAAGCTTAATATGTTTTAAAGATCCCAGTAAGAAAATATAAATTGCTATAAGAACCCTGTTTTTTTGTGTTTTGTTGTGTTGTGTTGTGTTGTGTTGTGTTTACTGATTTCAGAGAGGAAGGGAGAGGGAGCAAGAGATAGAAACATCAATAATGAGAGAGAAAAAATAAATAACAAAAAAATAAAAGAAAAAGAAAAAAAATGAGAGAGAATCATGGATTGGCTGTCCCCTGCATGCCCCACACTGGGGATCGTGCCCGCAACCCAGGCACGTGCCCTGATCGGGTATTAAACCACGACCTCCTGGTTCATAGGTTGATGCTCAACCACTGAGCCATGCCAGCCAGGCTAAGACCCTCCTTTAAACTAGCTTTTAGTATGTTGAAATTTTGTTTAAATAAACTCTGTGGTAAATTGTGTATGTTTCTCATGCCAGGATGTGAGTTCATTCTCAATAAATCCTTTTCAAACTTGCCTTTAAGAAGGCTTCTTTTGGTCAAGGAGTGTCCCATATAGTACTCAGACATATGTACATGCAAATACAATATAAGATGCCCACATAAGAAGTATTATGAGCAAGGAGATAGTTTTTTCATCTGGTTGAATCAAGGAAGCTTTATGGAAATGGACATTTCAACTGGGTCTTGAAGGACAGGCAAGATATAGACACATATGGAGATCAGAACAGGGCATCCTATATAATAAAAGGCTAATATGTAAATAGACCGAATGACGGAATGACCAGTTGCTATGCTGACATGTACTGACCACCAGGGGGCAGACGCTCAAATGCAGGAGCCGCCCCCTGGTGGTCAGTGCACTCCCACAGATGGAGTGCCGCTTAGCCAGAAGCCAGGCTCACGGCTGGCAAGTGCAGCGGCAGTGGTGGGTCAGCCTCGAGGCAGTGCTGGGGATATCTGACTGACATCTTAGGCCCAAGGGGAGCGGGCCTAAGCCGTCAGTTGAACATTCCCAGAGTGCTCCAGGACTGTGAGAGGGCGCAGGCCAGGCTGAGGGACAACCTCCTACCCCTGAGTGCAAAAATCTCATGCACCGGGCCTCTAGTTTCTTAATAATAGCCATTTTTGTTTGTTTGGTTGGTTGGTTGTTGTTTTGGCTTTAATACAAACTCCATAACATTTACAAATTTAGAAACTGGTAATAGTCTTTAACCAGTGTCCTGAGGAGCTAGTTTAGATACAGTCCCAGATCTTTGTGCCACTTTGAGCTGGTTTCCACCCTGTTGAGCTGGAATTTTTTTTGACTCAGGATTCTGAGTTTCACATTTATGCATTTTCTCAAATTTCAGTCTGAACTGCATCCATTCCCACTATCACCACATCACCCAAACCCGGTGTGCTCTCTTCCTTAACTCTCTCAATGTGCATGTGATTATACATAAATACACACATTAGGGAGTTGTTTGTTTTTAGACAATAGACTTTTTTTTTTTTTTGAGCAGTCAGGTTTACAGAAAAATTGAGCAGAAAGTACAGAATTTTCATATCCTTCTTTCTACCACCACCCCCATATTTTCTCTAATATTAACATATTGCATTAGTGTGGTATGTTTGTATAATTGATGAACAATATTGATACATTGTTATTAACTAAACTTCATGTATATGTGGTGCATAATTTATTATTTAGGCATCACTCTTGATGTTGTACATTCTATGAGCTTAGACCAATGTATAATGACATGTATCCACCATTACAGTATCCATACAGAATAGTTTCACTGTCCTAAATTCTTTAGTGTTCTACCTATGTATTCCTAGGCCCTCCCCTGTCTTTGTAATTTTGCCTTTTCCCCGTCATATAATTGGAACCATACACTACATAGCCTTTTCAGAATGGCTACATAGCCTTTTTAGAATGGCAACATAGCCTTTTCAGAATGGCTTCTTTCACTTAGCAATATGCATGAAAGGTTCTTTCATATCTTTTATGACTCAATGGCTCATTTCCTTTTAGTGCTGAATAATGTTCTATTGTCTAAATAAACCACATTTTATTTATCCATCACCTGCTAGAGGACATTTTGGTTGCTTCCAAGTTTTGGCAATTATGAATAAAGCTGCTATAAACATTCATGTGTAGGTTTTCATGTGGACCTAAGTTTTCAACTCATTGGGTTAATGCCAAGGAGCAGGACTGCTAATTCTTGGATCATATGATAAAAGCATATTTCATTTTGTAAAAAACTGTCAAACTGTCTTCCAAATGGGCTAAACCATTTTGCACTCCCACCAGCAATTATTTTGAGTTCCTGTTGTTACAAATTCTTGCCAACATTTGGTGTTGTCAGTGTTCTGGATTTCGACAGGTCTAATAGGTGTGTAGTGATATCTCATCGTTTTTATTTGAAATTTCCTAGTGACATCTGATGTGGAGCATCTTTTCATATGCTTATTTGCCATCTGTACATGTTCTTTGGTCAGGTATCTGTTTAAATCTTTGTCCTTTTTCAAAAATATGTGTTTATTTATTTATTTACATTTTTGAGAGAGAGAGAGAGAGAGAGAGAGAGAGAGAGAGAGAGAGAGAGAGAGAGAGAAGGAGAGGAAGGGAGAAACATCTATGTGAGAGAGAAACATGGATCGGTTGCCTCCTGTACATGCCCTGACTAGGGACCGAACCTTCAACCTCTTGGTGCACTGAACAAAGCTCACCAAATGAGCCATATCAGCCAGGACTGCCCTTTCTTAATTGGGCTGTTGATGGGGTTTGTTTTCGTTTCACACAATAAATGAGACTATGTATAAGCATTTCTCTATATCTTGCTTTTCTCACTTACTACATTGTAGCAATCCCTCCAAGTAAACTCATATAGATCTAATACATTCTTTTTCATAGTTTCATAATATTTCATGGTATGAATGGTCCATAGCTTATTCAAAATTTCCTGTTTTGTTTTGTGTTTGTTTAGGGAGGGTATTGTTAAATCTATTCTTTTAACCACAACCAAATCGAAATGAGAATTAATCATTATTCAGAACCAACTGATATTCAGTGAATGGAAGTTCTACAACTAGGGAATTAAAGAAGAAGCCACATCAAGACTAGTAGGTGGGGTGGAGACACAGAATGGGCTGGTCCCCACCCAAATGTGGCGGATAAAAATCAGGAGGGATATCTCATCTGAAAAGATCTGCCCCTGAGGAGCGAGGGGTCCCAGGCGCACACCAGGCCCCCCAACCCAGGGTTACAGGGCTGGGAAGAGAAGTCCCCATAACTTCTGGCTGTAAAAACCAGTGGGGATCGAGGCTGAGTGAGACGAAGGCTGCTGGAGCCTAGGACGTTCCTCTTAAAGGGCCCATGCATGGACTAACTTGGACTCACTCCCTCTGAGCTCCAGCGCTGGGGCAGCAGCTTGAAAGGAAGCAGGGATATAATGAAGCATCCATCTTATATAAAAACTGCTGTTTGAAATTTTAACGCTGCTATTTCTGGCTTCTGTAAATGCTTGCTGGCTTAAATAATAAGGAAAATAAGTCTACTCCCATTTCAGAGAGGCCATTAAACCTTCCCCAGACAAAGTTATCAGTGCTGGCGTCAGGCCAAGCCTTTGGTCGAGGTCTCAAAGCGCCAGCACATAGGGTCCTTTAAGAACTTGCAAAGGGAACCGGAGAAACCCCATATTGGGGAGACAAAGAGGGTAAGATAGTATAAATACAGAAAACTTCCTGTGTGATTTCACCCAGAATTTGAGAGACATTTTCCTCTGGGCCCGCGCATAATAAATGTAACTCCATCTCTCTCAGCGTTGCTTGGTTCTTCTCTGGTTTTTTGTAACATACAGGGAGGAACTGAAGTGTCTGGCATCAGGGTGAGAAGTGGAGGGGCAGCTTTCTCCCAGCCAAAGGCCTTATTTTTTTTATTTTTTTATTTTATTTTATTTTTTTCCTGAGCTTTCCTCCCACAGAGCCAGCAGGTGGTGGCATATAGGAGTCTCCATTAACTTGGCTCACGCTGTTCATTCACCCAGCCCTAGTGATTCCCTGAGACCCTGTCCCATCCAACATGCAGACCCATCCAAGCTATTTCCAGTGACTTTTCTGTACAAATGGCCTCTCTGGCCTCATGCTTTGGACTTTGCTAAAATATCTCAAATAAGCAGCAACTGGCCTCTTCAGACCTGCTATCGTTGCTAAGTAGCCCCAGGCCTAGCACTTGCAACAGCTGTTCTTGGTGCACAGCTTGGCCTCTCCTGGGCACCTCCAAGCCCAGCATAAGCAGCAGCCATATAGGTTTTCTGTAGCTCGTATTGGGTAGTCCCAGTCATGGCACAGGCAGAGGCTGACCTTTCACCTCCTGTGAGTCTTCAAAGCCAGTGCACCTGGTGGACAGTTTCAGATCATGCCAGATTACAACTCTACACATCCATAAGCAACACACTCAAGGGGCAGACTCAGTGAGCACCAAAGCTCCCACTGAGGTAAGTCCCGCTCCATAGGGTCAACGCCTGCACAGCAACTCCTCCATTGTAGTCCCAGGTGGTCCTCACAGCAGATTGGCTTGGGTCATTCCCTCCCAGTGATGCAAGCAGAATCAAGGTTTAACTATAGCAGTTCACTGCACACAGCCCACACCAAGGGGGGCAACTGGAGCATCCAGCTAGAACAAGTTACTGTGGAGACTGTACCACTGGGCCCTATAAGACACCTACTATACAAGGCCACTGTACCAAGTAGCAGATCTACCTAATACATAGAAATAAGCATAAAGAAGCAGCCAAAATGCAGAGGCAAACAAACAGGTCCCAAATGAAAGAACAGGAGAAATCTCCAGAAAAAGAAGTTAATGAAATGGAGGCAAACAAACTACCAGATACAGAGTTAAAAAAAACTGGTTATAGGGCCGAAACCGGTTTGGCTCAGTGGATAGAGCGTCAGCCTGCGGACTGAAGGGTCCCAGGTTTGATTCCAGTCAAGGGCATGTACCTGGGTTGTGGGCACATCCCCAGTGGGAGGTGTGCAGGAGGCAGCTGATCGATGTTTCTCTCTCATCGATGTTTCTAACTCTCTATCTCTCTCCCTTCCTCTCTGTAAAAAATCAATAAAATATATTTTTAAAAAAACTGGTTATAGGGATGCTTAAGGAACATCCCTATATGAAAAGGAATACAGAAACCATGAAAAAGAACAAGCCAAAGTGAAGGATATCCTGAAACCTATATATTTTATTAACCAATTTCACCACAATAAATTCACTTAAAAAAAGAAATGAAGGACACATTAATTAAAATGAAGAATAATTTACAGGCAATAACAGTAGAGTAGATGAAGCCAATAATTAGTCAATAATTTGAAATATAAGGAAGCAACAAACACCCAATCAGAACAGCAAAAAGAAAAAATAATCCAAAAATTTAAGATAATGTAAGGAGTCTCTGGGACAACTTCAAGGGTACCAACATTCACATCATGGGGGTGTCAGAAGGAAAAGAGAGAGAGCAAGAAATTGAAAACCTATTTAAAAAATTATGACAGAAGACTTCCCTAACTTGGTGAAGGAAATAGACATATAAGTCTAGGAAGCACAGAGAGGCCCAAACAAGATTAACCCAAAGAGGTCCAGGCCAAGACACATCATAATTAAACTGCCAAAAGTTAAAGACAAAGAGAGAATATTAGAAGCTGCAAGAGAAAAGCAGTTAGTTGCCTACAAGGGAGCACCAATATGAATTTTAGCTGAGCCCTGTCCAGGTAGCTCACTTGGTTAGAGCATTGTCCCAACACGCCAAGGTTATAGGTTCAATCCCTGACCAAGGTACATATAAGAATCAACCAATGGAGAAACCAAGATGGCAGCATAGGTAAACACCGGAGATTGCTGCCTCTAACAACCAGTTCAAAAATACAACTAAAAGACATAACGGACATCATCCAGAACCACAGGAAGGCTGGCTGAGTGGAATTTCTACAACTAGAAGGAAAGAGAAAAGCATACCGAGACTCAGAGGAGGTGCGGTACTGAAGTAAATACAAAGGTGCGGAGGTGCATGCGGAGAGGGCTAGAGGCTGAGGACACGATTGTCTTCTTCAATCCGGAGGGAGTCTCGGGCTCTTAGCTCCAGTCTCTGGGGACCCAGACTCATATGGGAGAAACGGGACTGTCTGGCATCGGTCCGAACTCAAGGGCAGCTTTCTCTCGGAGGCACTCTCGGCGATTGCCAGGACCTCTGAAGGCAGGACTGAGAGCAGCCATACTGCTCGCTTGCTGGGCCTGCCCTGTTGATCCCCTGGGACCCCGCCCCACCCAAGCCGTGCAGGGAGGCTTTTGCATATGAAAGGCCCGGTCCTTTGTATTCTGAAAATAACTTAACAAACTGCAGCTGCCCCAAGGCCCCAGGGCAACTTGCATTGCTTTACAGCTGGCTTCTGCGGGGTAGCCTTAGGCAAAGGCTAGATTAGCACCTCCTTAGATCCAAGAGCCAGTGTACCCAGTGGTCAGAGTGGGACCATCCAATTACAACTACTCAGATCTATAACGGACACACTCAGGGGGCAGACTCAGTGAGCACCAAAGCCCCACTGAAGCAAGTCTTGCCCCATAAGGGTGTCTTCAGCACAGAAGTTCTCCCACCGTAGACACAGCTGATTCTCACAGCCAATTGGCCTGGAGGTCAAATCCTCCCAGTTTTACCTACAATAATCAAGGCTTAACTACAACAAGACTGTGCACAAAGACCACAAGGGGGTGCAACAAGAGTGTCTACCTCAGGTAATTGGGACACTTAGCACAGAAAGCCACCCTATCGACACAGTGAAGCATAAAAAATGCTGAGACAAAGAAACAGGACACAAATGACAGAAATGGAGGAAAGCAAACTACTGGATATAAAGTTCAAAACCACACTTTTTAGGTTTTTCAAGAATTTTCTAGAAACCGCCAATAAATGTAGTGAGATCCTCAAGAAATCTAGTGAGACCCTCGATGTTGTGATAAAGGACCAACTAGAAATTAAGCATACACTGACTGAAATAAAGAATATTATACAGACTCCCAACAGCAGACCAGAGGATTGCAAGAAACACGTCAAAGATTTGAAATACGAAGAAGCAAAAAACACCCAACAGGAAAAGCAAAATGAAAAAAGAATCCAAAATACGAAGATAGTGTAAGGAGCCTCTGGGACAGCTTCAAGCATACCAACATCCGAATTATAGGGCTGCCAGAAGAAGAGAGAGAGCAAGATATTGAAAACCTATTTGAAGAAATAATGACAGAAAACTTCCCCTACCTGGTGAAAGAAATAGACTTCTAAGTCCAGGAAGCACAGAGAACTCCAAACAAAAGGAATCCAAAGAGGACCACACCAAGACACATCATAATTAAAATGCCAAGAGCAAAAGACAAAGAGAGCATCCTAAAAGCAGCAAGAGAAAGAAAGTCAGTTACCTATAAGGGAGTACCCATATGACTGTCAGCTGATTTCTCAACAGAAACTTTGCAGGCCAGAAGGGAGTGGCAAGAAATATTCAAAGTGATGAATGTCAAGAACCTACAACCAAGATTACTTTATCCAGCAAAGCTATCATTCAGAAGTGAAGGTCAGATAAAGAGCTTCACAGATAAGAAAAAGCTAAAGGAGTTCATCACCACCAAACCAGTATTATATGAAATGCTGAAAGGTATCCTTTAAGAAGAGGAAGAAGAAGAAAAAGGTAAAGATAAAAATTATGAACAACAAATACACATCTATCAACAAGTGAATCTAAAAATCAAGTGAATAAATAATCTGATGAACAGTATGAACTGGTGATTATAATAGAATCAGGGACATAGAAAGGGAATGGACTGACTATTATTGGGGGGGAAAGGGGTGTGGCGGGTGCGGGAAGAGATTGGACAATAATCGTGCACCTATGGATGAGGACAGTGGGTGGGGAGTGAGGGCGGAGGGTGGGGTGGGAACTGGGTGGAGGGGACTTATGGTGGGAAAAAAGAGGAACCAATGTAATAATCTGAACCATAAAGATTTAATTAAAAAAAAAAGAAACATCGATGAGAGAGAAACATCGATCAGCTGCCTCCTGCACACTCCCCACTGGGGATGTGCCCACAACCAAGGTACATGCCCTTGACCGGAATCGAACCTGGGAGCCTTTAGTCTGCAGGCCAATGCTCTATCCTCTGAGCCAAACTGGTTAGGGCAAAAAATTTAATTCTTTAACTATTATGTAAATAAATATCAAGTATGGTATATAATAAATACGTATTAAATCTTCAAAATGTAATATAATGCTAATAAACATCTATTTTTAAATATTTTGAAGAAGAAAAAAGGGAAAACTCAGATAGTGGTGTTATATTCCTGGGGCAAAACCAGAGTCAAGAGTTTGTGATTTCTTCCAGAGTTTCATAAGAAGACTAGCTGCCCTTCTAGGAGTGCTTTTAAAATGTTTGCTGAAGAGCCTGGCCTGCCCTAGCCAGTTTGTCTCAATGGATAGAGCATCCGCCTGAGCACTGCAGGGTCCCAGGTTCTATTCCGATACCTCAGTTGCAGGCTGGATCCCTGACCCTAGTCAGGCCGCATGTGGGAGGCAACCAATCCATGGTGTCTCTCTCACATTGATATTTGTCTCTCTGTCTCTCCCCCTCCCTTCCACTCTCTCTAAAAATCAGTGGAAAACATCCTCAGGTGAGGATTTAAAAAAAGAAAAGAATCAACCAATGAATGCATAAACAAATGAAACAAAAAATCGATGTTTCTCTCTCTCCTTCTCTCTGTCTCTAAAATCAAACAATAAATTAAAACTTAAAAAACACTGTCAGCTGATTTTTTCAACAAAAACTTTGCAGACCACAAGGAATTGGCAAGAAATATTCAAAGTGATAAGGAGCAAGAATCTACAACCAAGATTACCCAACTCAGAAAAGCTACCATTGAGAATTGAAGAACAGATAAGGACCTTCACAGACAAGAAAAAGCTAAAAGAGTTCATTACCGCCCTAACCGGTTTGGCTTGGTGGATAGAGTGTTGCCCTGTGGACTTGAGGGTCCCAGGTTTGATTCTGGTCAAGGGCATGTACCTCGATTGCGGGCACATCCCCAGTAGGGAGTGTGCAGGAGGCAGCTGATCGGTGTTTCTAACTCTCTATTCCTCTCCCTTCCTCTCTGTAAAAAATCAATAAAATATATATTTAAAAAAAAAAGAGTTCATTACCACAAACCAGTATTGTACGAAATGTAATGTCTTCTTTAAGAAGAAAATAAGAAGAGAGAAACTAAAACAAAACAATCACTTTTACCATTGCACAACACAACAAAAAAGATACCTAGGATTAAACTTATCCAAGAAGGTAAAAGATCTGTACTCAGAAAACTATAGGACATTGAAAAAAGAAAAAGAAGATAAAACAAGTGCAAGCATATTCCATGTTCACGGATTGGGAGAATTAGCATCATTAAAATGTCCATGCTACCCAGAGCAATCAATAGATTCAATGCAATCCCTATTAAAATACCAATGGCATATTTCACAGATCTAGAGCAAATAATCCAAAAATTTATATGGAACTAAAAAAGACCCCCAATAGCTGAACCAATCTTGACAAAGGAGAACAAAGTTGGAGGGATCACAATATTGGATATCAAATTATACTACAAAGAACAGGCATATAGATCAATGGAATGGAATAGAGAGCCCAGAAATAAACCAATGTCTTTACAGTCAATTAATAGTTGACAAAGGAGTAAAAACATACAATGCACTAAATATAGTATATTCAATAAATGGTGGTGGGAAAATTGGACAGATGCATGCCAAAAAATGCAACTAGACCACCTCCTTATACCATACACAAGAATAAACTCAAAATGGATTAAAGACTTAAATGTTAAACTCAAAATGATAAGAATCCTAGAAGAAAAAATAGGCGGCAAAATATATGGGCATTTTCAATAGCAATATTTTTTCTGATATATCGCCTCAAGCAAGGGAAACAAAAGAAAAAATAAACAAATGGGACCACATCAAACTAAAGAGTTTTTGCACAAGGGAAACCATCAAGATAATGAAAAGACAACCCACTGTTTTTGTGATTAATCACTATGCTTTAATTATGTTCAATTTGTAACAATGAAAATACATCCTGCATATCAGATATTTACATTACGATTCATAACAGTAGCAAAATTGCAGTTATGAAGTAGCAACGAAAATAATTTTATGGTTGGGGGTCACCACAACATGAGGAACTGTATTAAAGGGTCGCGGCATTAGGAAGGTTGAGAACCACTGCTCTGAGAGAACTTTACAATTTAGCAACAGGAAGAAAACAACCTCGTATTTTTTTTTCTTTCTTTTTTCTTTTCTTTTCTTTTCTTTTTTTGTTTTCGTTTTTCTTTCTTTCTTTCTTTCTTTCTTTCCTTTTTTTTTAACCTCGTATTTTTTAATGGCAAAATTGTTGGACAGGCACTTTGCAAAAGAAGATATATATAAATGGCCAAAAAAAAAACCAACAACATGAAAAGATGCTTAATAATATTAATCTTCAGGGAAATGCAAATTAAAACCACAAGATATCACCACACACCCACTAGAAGAGCTACAATGAAAAAGACTGACAATTCTCTGTGTTATTGACGATGCAGAACAACTGGAATTCTAACACACTGCTGGTGGGGGTGTAAAATGATAAATCACTTTGGAAAACAGTTGGGCAGTTTATTATAATGTTCAACATACACTTGTCATAGGACTCAGTAATCCAAGAAAAATGAAAACACATGTCAACCAAACTAAAGAATCTGGGTGAGTTCATAAAACCTACCGTCATTAATGGAAAAACAACTTGAAGGACAAGCTGTCCTGGTAAATTTCAGTCAATTTGCCTTATAGTCAGAAAACAATTTCTTTTTGCCTATCACCAACTCCCACTATATGGAAAATACAGACTCAGAATGGGGCTCTGTGGGGGAGGGGGAGGTTGTGTGTGGAAAGTGAAGAGAAAGATAGTGTGTGTGCCATCAGAATTATGTTCCTGCATGAAACTGAGGGAAGAGAGGGTGCAAGGTTCGAACTAGAAATGAACTTAGCAATGATCTGGTCCATCATTTTTTGTTAATTTGTTGTTAAGCCTCACCTGAAGATATTTTTTCCATTGATTTTTGGAGTGGAAGGGAAGGAGGGGAAGAGAGAGACAGAGACAGAGAGATGGATGTGAGAGAGACTCATCAATTGGCTGCCTCCCAAAGGCACCCCCAACCAGGGCCAGGGATGGGAACCTGCAACCCAGGTATGTGCCCTTGACTGGGAATGGTACCCGCAACCCTTT
>NW_005871496.1:452209-453402 GCF_000147115.1 Myotis lucifugus
CTGGTGGCTGAAAGCAGGTTTCTGGGTTTGTTTAGCTTCTATAATTGCAACATTGTTGCATCTGGAGCTCAGAGCTGGGCTGCGGCAGGCGGGGAACCTTGGCTTCCTCCGTCACTGGAGCAAGCAAGCCTCATGTTCGCTTCAGCTGCGTGGCTGCTGGCCGCCATCTTGGTTGGCAGTTAATTTGCATATCTTGCTGGTTAGCCAATGGGAAGGGTAGCGAAGTTATGGTTAATTACCATGTTTCTCTATTATTAGAGAGGATATATATAGATATTATCCTTCTTATATAATAAAAGGCTAATCTGCAAATCAACCCAACAGCAGAACCACCGGTTCTATGACATACACTGACCACCAGGGGGCAAACGTGCAGCACAGGAGCTGCCCCCTGGTGGTCAGTGTGCTCCCACAGGGGGAGCCCCTCTCAGCCAGAAGCTGGGCTCATGGTGAGCAGTGCCAGCAGTCAGACATCCCTGAGGGCTGCAGGGATGTGAGAGGGCGCAGGCTGGGCTGAGGGACACCCCCCTCCAGTGCACGAATTTTGTGCACTGGGCCTCCTGTTTTCAATATTGACCATATGTATGTCTTCCCCTAAACCGGATGGATCATTAACCGTTTGAGTCCCAAGCAGCGCAATTGCACTGCTTGGTATTTCTCGACATAAAATAAAACAAGCGCTATCACACTGTTTGGGTCTTTTCGTACTCATTTAGAGAAAGCGCGGTTGCGCTGTTTGGGATTCGTCGACAGTGTTTTTTCAATACCCCCTGGGACTCAAACAGAATCGTATGTTTTCTCGACCTAAAATCTCAGCAGCGCGATGGCGCTGCTTGGGACTCAAACGGTTAAGGAAAAGACTGTGACTCGCCATCCTCCTACAGAGGCAGTCCCCAGAATCCGTACTTTCGTCCTGGAAACAGAAATTCCATCATAAATGTATGGGGTTGCCTCCTTAACCTTGGAGCCTTACTGCCCTCCTGCTTGCAGCAATCTGGGGTGGAGAAGGAAGCCAGGTCAGCTGGAGGGAAGGGAATGGCGTCAGCGCCAGGTCACGCCACATGGTCCCGAATGTCATCTCTGCACGGCGGTGACATTTAACGCGGGAAGGAGGGATGCAGCTGGAGGGAAGACAGGAGGCCCCTCGCCTCTCTCTCACCGTCCAAAACGTGTCGGAACACAGAATCAAACCG